>NW_009910501.1:155143-166338 GCF_000696875.1 Nestor notabilis
CTTCTTGAAACAGAGAATTTGTAAAACATATAACTTACTTCTTCGGAAATTTTAATCTCTCAATCAGATCTAAATCAGATCTCAATCAGGAATGTTAATCTCAATGGGAATACTCAACGTACCCAAAGAAAAAATTTCAACTCCTATGTTGCGAAGCTCTCTTGCAGGAATTTCAACTTCATCTTGAGCTTTTCCATCCGTAATGACAATTGCTACTTTGGGAAAGCCTTTTCTTGCTCCAGCAGACTCAGTGAAGGTGTTTTGAACCAAGTAATCGATAGCCTCACCTAAAAACATCACCACAGTTCGTGTTTTACTAGGCTTGAATGAACCAGGATTTAAAGCAAATTTGGATTATAAAACAAAATGCTGAATAAACACATATGTGGGAAATCTGTACCTGTCATTGTGTTGCCACCTTTGTAAGGTATCCTTTTAATTGCATCAATAAGATCACTTCTTCTAAAATACTGATTTAAATTGAACTCTGTTCTTGTATCTGAACTGTACTGAACAACTCCAACTCTCGTCTTTTCTTCTCCAATGTCAAAAGCTGATACAAGGGCAACCATGAAGTCCAGAATATATCTGAAGTTAGTTCTCCCTACACTCCATGAACCATCTACCAGGAAAACTAAATCTGTCATTGCACTTATGGAGCATTCTGGAACATAAAAAAAAAAAAAAAATAAATAAATAAAAGGAAAATCTGAGCAAATTAGCAATTGCATTCTTATGAATCAATGAGAAATGACTGACAGAAACTTGGTAGGTAAAATACAAACCACAGATTAATAGATTGATATTCTTATCTGGAATATTTTACTTGGGGAAGCATTATTAACACAAGTGAACACCTATTACCAAAAGGGAACCAGTCACCTAGATATTCAGTTTTGAGACACTTCTCAGGCTATTTCACAAGATCTGTTATGCCATGCCAGCTGAAAACTCACATACAAAAATTTTTGCAACACTTTGATTTTACAGGAACATTCCATTTTGTACCACTTCTGCTTTGTATCTTTTTCTCCCCATAAAAGCTGCACAGCTGCCTCTGCAATGTCCTTTACCCACCGCACAATGTCTTTTGGTAATAGGACTAAGACATTCATAGACTTACTCGGGTTAGTTGCATGAAATTCCTAGTTTCAGTACCGATTTTGCACCTTATTCTTTCAAGGCAGCAATAAATTCCTTCCACTCCAGTCCCTTCCCAAGTTTTCTTACTCTGGGCAATTTTACATGTTAATTTACATGTTAATTTCATTGCTAGGTGTCCTGTCAAACATAGGGACACAGTTTAACTTTATAGTGCCCTAGAGCTAGACCTTATCTCTGAAGTGTTAGGTAAATTGAAAGACAAAACACCTTACTTTGTAATTGAGCCTCAACCTTCTTTTCCTCTGGTAGCCCTGGACCACCTGTCTGAACTGCACAAAGCACAACATAAAGAGAATTAATGGAGGAAATCAGGTTAAACTTGTAAGCATCAAAGAAAAGTGTGTAGGGAATTAGAGACACAAATCTGACAAGCCTCAGAACATGAAAACATAATTGCAAGTCATGAATATATCACCCTTACTTACAGGTTTGATGACATAGCATTCAGGACAACAAAAAATACAGAAAATGCAAAAAGAATTAAGAATTGTCTGAATTTGTACATCTTGTACAGTAATTTCCTGAAAATTAACTGCAACATCCCTGGATGAAATACCAGTATTACCTCTCTCTAACACACAGAGGAACTCATCGTAAGTAATTTTCCCATGTTTTTTTGGGAAGCCTGAAATATGTCACAAAATGTGTCACAGATGATAGTCTGCTGTGCTTAACATTTTTTATTTAATTAGATTTATTTTATGCTTTAATTATTAAATATAAATTATAAAAATTTGAGTTCCATATGTTACCACTCATCTAGATCTATTGAGTCACATTTTATTGTTTGATGACGGTAGTCAGCCCTGGATTCATTTGTTACTGAGGTCAGTAAGAGCCTTCCCCTTGACTTCAGTACATGCAGTTTGCAGGAAGTAGGTTTAGCTCAAAAGAACCAGCGGCCTCCTGCAAAGAATTCTATTGGATGATCAGACACAAGTCTCCTCTTATCACTTGCAGATTACCTCTGCTTCTACTAGGAATTATGCTTAATTGAAAAAGGCTGTTCAGACAGCTACATATGATCAGAGTTTAGGTATGTGACAATTTTGTTGAGGACCTGAAACAAAGCTGTGTTTTGTGAATAACCACTCATTTATATTGCTTGGTACTACACGCACTTACTTGTCAGTTGGCCAAAAACAGGTAGACTCTCCTCTCTTTCATCATACGAAGCTATTGATACAACATACTCTATATCAGGTATAAGATCTGATAAGACAGTTTGGGTAGTGCTAGGTGAAAGAGTAAATTCTTTAGTAGGCCCATCTGCAATAAATATATAAAACAGTTAATGCAGTCTTTAAATCTAGTAGTATCAATGACAAGTCGATCATTAGGGGGAAAAAAAAAATCCAGAGAATAATCTCTCTAAAATCCAACGATAATTTTAGAATGACATACTTTCTTTTGTCCTGAAGTATGAATTTCGAAAGGTGAAACTTCAAACTAACCTATTTTCAGTAGTGACCAAAATTACTGAAGTGTTTAATAAATTACAGGAAATTTGAAACTTAAAATGCACATACAAAATGTGCTATCATCTAAAAAGCCATGGTCCAGTTCTGATTCAATATCACATTTACACTGATTATTTCTCAAAACAAAATAAAATAATTACTGTACAATAGAATAAAACAGCATTATCAGGAAGTTATATGACATCACTGCATCATTACCTGACACATGCAATTACTCTCCCCCAGGAGAAGTATTTGAATGAATACAATACAATTCCCTAGCTAAAGTAAAAGCATAGAGGAGGAGCAGAATGATAACTCTACCTTGTTTTTGCTCCTCACAAAGGAAAGACATCCAAAACTTACTACCTGCAGTCTCAAAGGGTAAACACTACAATAAGAAAAACTCTAACTTGGAACAATCACTACTTCTTCTTTTATGCCCTTTGCTGTTACCTAGTTTTGATCACGGACTTCACAAAGACATTAACAGCTACTAAGTTAGATGTAAGTGAAAATAAGTCCAAGTTTTCAAAAAATGTAATGACACAGTAAAATTTTACAGAACTCACCATTTGTTGGAACCACAGTTATCCTGTAACCCACTATTGCATCTGGTGGCCTTTTCCATGACATTTGAACATTATGTTCATCTATAATTGTAAAATTCAAGTCTGATGGTGGATTAACTGCAAAAGATTTATACCAGGTGGATGTTTAACAGTTTGAACAAGTTTTGGCAAATAAATCAATAAAATAATGTTTAGCAAAGCTTACTAAAATTGTCTTTGCATAAATTTGTTTCCAACAAATATAAAGATATGTTGTTGGAAAAAGAGTAAAATAAAAGCTGACAAAATATGACAAAACGTCAAAGAGTATACACATTACAGAGGACAGCACAGAACATATGTTTCTTGAGTTGCCAAGACATTCAAGAATGGCCAGCAAAATCAAGCACAATAGAAAACACATTTGGATACATGTACAATGAGTTCACAGATAATCACCACATATGCAAACATTTCACATAACAATTAAAGGAAATTTTTTTACATGCTGGGTGCAATCCGTACAAGCATGCCAAATCATAACCTGCTTACAATATCATGAGATCATTTAGGACATTGAGAACACAGTACTCTTCTTAATTAGACATCAAAGAATTGATCAGCTTTTTAATATGCTCTCTGCATAGTCATATTTTTTACCAATTTCACTGAATCTAGGAACTTGGCAGAGAAAAAATATTTTTAAGAATACAGGAAAAGATTAGGCATTTAATCTTCTGTAAAAGAATTTCTTTTAGGGTCTAGATTGAATATACATGCAAAATGTATATCAGTAATGATATACTGATGTGTCATTTTATTCCAAATACGGAGAGCTCCACTCCTTTGTTCCTAGAAACCATTATACTTTGCATATGGCTGCAAAGGATTCAGGAACTAAGGGGATGATATATGGGACTTGTATTGGTTGCAATTTGCTGAAATATTTGAGCTGATATGAAAGTTCACAAAAAACAGATTCTACCTGTTTACACCAGATTGATGTATAATTTCAAAGGTGTAAACTGTTGTTTTCATGTTCCCTTTGCAGCAGGTGTACCCATACTAGTAGTGGCATTTTAACATAAAATGCCAGTATGGTTCCAAACAACACAATGGTTAATTATGAAAAGACAACATCAAAGTATATTTACGGACATTTATTTTACAGAATTTATAGAAAACAGCAAAGAGGGCACCAATGATCTGAACAAATGACTGCAAATAAAACTTGGAGGAGCTGATGACAGAAGTAACTGAACAGTAACAGAAAGAAATAGTTTTCATACGCCATTTTGCAGCACCATGCATATGTAAATGAAATGTTGATTATTATTTTTTTAGCTTCCCACGATGGACAAAAGCCTCCATGTACAAGGTTCATTACACAAAGACGTTTCATAAATATTTTATAATGATATTCTCTTTGTAAAATTGGCATGCTTATTCATGCAGTATTTTACTGACTCACTGTCAGTGCATGGTAGGTGTATTACATATTATTGTTTAAATAGGTCTACAAAGTAAGATTAGGTTCAGCCATACTCTCCTTAACTACTTGTGAGACTGTTTTGCAGGTATTTCTAATAGGCAGATCTCTGTTTCATGGAAGATCTTCATCATGTGCCAGATTTTGTTTCGGTTTTGAAAATAAAGAGCAGATAAAGAAATAAATGCTAGAATGTATACTTATGAAAAGACACTGCCTAATTGCGGTAAGTAATATTGAGCTCAAAAAACTTGGCAACCAATTGTGTAGGCATCTTTTCTCCTTTTAATTTCCTGTCATTTCAACCATAGGATAATATGGCTTTGTAATACTGATACAATAGATAAGCTAGTACTGAAGTAAATGTTATTTTTCCTATTGTCCATACACAGGCAGTGAGATTAGACCATTAACCTGCATGCATAGTTTATTCATCATTCGGTTTATGAGTATCACAATGCTAGAGATAGCTGGGTAGTTACTTAGTATGAAAATCATGCAACACGTGTTAATAGTAAAATACACTTAGGTGATAAGAATATCATTATAAAATATTATTTCAGTAGCAATGGCTCAGGACAAATTTAATGCAAAGGCAGAGACAACTGACCTGAGCATGCTTTTAAAAAAAATTCAGTACATGGAAAAAATAGTGCCACCAACCTTGCAAGTAAATTGGCATGTTGCAGCAGAGACATTAGGCTTTAACTGCTGAAGGACAGCAGCAGCCCAACTTGCTGATATCCAAATGACCGGATTCCAGATAGACTGAAAAAACTGACTGTGAGGAAGAGTCTTTAACATTCGAAAGGAATTTAATCCATTTTATGAAAATTCAGATGTGGATCTTGGAAGGTAACAGGAGTAATACATTGATACAGAAGTGATGCTTCCATTCATCCAGGTGTTCACGGCCTTTTAGAACAATAGCATTGCAGGGAACCTCAGAATGTCCCCTCATCCATCCCGCAGCCAAGACATGATCAGCTACCCCATGTCATTACTGACATGTTTGCTCAGATCAATCTTAAAGAAATTACTCCACAGAAATTACTCCAATGCCTCACTGTCTTTCTCATCATAAAGTTATTCCCAACACCTAACCCCAGTCTTCTTTGCTGCAGTTTAAATGCATTCATTCTCAACCTGTGGCTGGCTTGTGAAACTCAATCATTGAACACTTCTCCCTTTGAAATCCAGAAAGGAACCTTGCCTGAGTTAAAAAAAGCCAGTTTGGATCCAATATTGTCAAAATGTCTTCCAGATGGCCTGTGAGCTTTTGATACTCAAACAGGACCTCCAAAACATCACATGGGTCAGATTTCACCCATATGAAACCAGCTGTGGGGTGAAGACCAAACCATGGTCATATGATTGAGAGCAGTAAGTTGATCTGAAGTACAGCAAAACGTTTTGATTATAAAAACTTTATTGCAATAATCAAACAGATCAACTGTTACTCTGCCTTATTAAAATTCTTCTTCCAGAATGGAATTCACCAGTGAAAAAATAATAGATCTGCAATACAGAATCAGATCAGACTTCTAGGAAGAAAATGCCCCTGGTTGTAGTGGTAGTTTGTCCCATTACAGGGACAAATCTTAAAACTTCACCCTAAAAAGGCATGTGTGTGACCGCAGCTTTACTCAAGAAAGAGACTTGATGTCGGGTGTTTGTGTAAGTGAATTTGCACTTGTGCTTACAGCGTGTTGACACTGCTAATCAACCTGATCCTGTGTCCACCAAAATCTATGCCAAACCTCTCACTGACTTGCCAAGGTAGAGGATCGTGATTGTAACATGTAATGATGTTATAGTATTGCCTTCATACAGTGATTCCACTGCTGATGCACAGAAATGTAGGGCTCTCCTACAGGTTTTCAGCGTATTAAAAAAATATCTTGCTGTATGACAGTAATGTTTACATAGTGTCAATTTCCACCACTCTAGAACTATAACTTCCTCAATTGCATATACTATGTTATGCACCACCAAAAAAATAGTAAAAATCAGACATAATATACTTAAGTCATTGTCACTCCTTGTATTATATACATGTATAATAACAGTATCTTTTCTGAAATATAAAATATAGAGCAATGTATCTTCCTCATGCTATGTATGTCTTATACTAGTTTGTATACAATACAAACCTAATCTACAGATTTTTACAGATAACACAATATGACTGACAGAGGATCCCAATGAATATCTTCATAAGAGAAAGTAAAATATAATCAGAAGATCAAGCAATTTAAATCTAGAACCAGACTTAAAAGTGGTATAACTTGGAAGTAGCTACCACCCACAATCCCTTTGTGAAAAAAAATCTGTAATTTCCATCACTGGAAAAGACTCCCTATAATTAGCATGTGAAATAACATGTTAGTCCATGTTAAAACAACATACAGGGCACAGAAGCTGCACAATAATCCCAGTCTTTCTCTCACTAAGATAAGCCCTGCTGAGGCTGGAAGAGGCCAAAAGTCTTCATTTACTATTTTCTTAATAAATAGCCTGGATTTGACACAAGTAATTAGATCACGACCCCAGCAAGCTCCTTTGAAGTCAGCTTTGCCAATGTGAATGGGAAAAAGAAAGAGCTATAGCCTAGATATTTAGTCAACAGATTGTCAGCCTTGTTATTCATTGCAATCACAACACAGCAGCATTGTCACATGTATGTTTGCATTTTTTAATTTTATACAGGTATATGAAATTTCTTCAAAACACATCCTATATAGCTCATAAGTGTACTTAGAAAAAAATCATTTCAATATATGCATTTCTAACTATATTTATGTATGTAACTAAACATAACTGCATACATATACACAAACTGCATGCATGAATATATACCGACTTTTACGCATGTTTGTGCATATGTATGTCTGTGCATGTGTGTGTCTATACATACACACACGTGTACTCTTGGCTTCTATCAGTAGGAAAGAAAGGAGTTTCGGTTGCGCTTATGTATATAGAGAATTCAATTTCAAACATCAATGTACGTGATTCTCTCTTTGGGAACTTGGAAATCAACAACAACTTTCTCAAAAGAGAAATCAGACATCAAAAGGTAATAAAATAATGGTCCCATTAACCAGTCCCAAAGCTCAATAGGTAGTTAACTTCAAAAGTTTCAGGTATTCTGGATCATCTCTAAACCATTCAATGAAAGTAATGTTCTCAACACAAGCTCTGTTACACGAGAAACTGCTGTGCTGTAATTAACTGTCATTTACTGTACTACATGTCTGAGAGACAAATTTTTCACCAGGCAAGCCTCTATCTGCACAACACAAATCCCACACTTGGCTCAGTGATGCCCTCCTTCCCTACCTCCAGCCTAGGAAATAGACTTTTCTAGGTCTGAACCAGCTCGTGAAACATTGAAAAGTGAGCACCTTCACAGCCTCAGTGAGGTCACACAGAACCAACAATTTCCTCATTCCTTTCCTGTGTCTTTTAAAATCCCATTATTGGGAAATGCAAGGTACTACACATCACAGCATTACCTTGAGTTTATAACTAACAGGTTATTCACATACTAATCTATTTGGCTTAAATGTGACTAAAATAATGAAAAGAATCCTTATCTAGTGAAAGGGCATAGATTTTTCCCTAGTTTTTGTGAACACAGATGGAAAAAATAATGCAAGAGAAAGAAATCTGGACATGAGGACACACAGGGAATGCACTGGAGTATTATGGTGGAGGACTAAAAAGGCAAAAAACGCTTTAAACACAGCATAAAATATAGCATCACACACAAGAAGTTTAAGCTGAGAGATGTCAGAAGGATTGCAAAATAAAACAAGAGGAATTTCACTGTAAAAGAGCAAAAATGTTGAGCATGAAAACAGATTTGCTTCCCTGTGGGCAGGGTAAACAAATAGCTTCCCCAGTGAAATGCCATGAATGCATTTAGGCTATATGTTGTTTTTACACCCTCTAGCGCTACAGTGATTGTCCAGCTAGAAACCCCTGCGTTGCTGTGTCTGTGTAGAAAAGCTCTGACACCATTACTGTAACTCATTGCCTTGCCAAGAGCAACACAGCACAGCTCTCATGAAGTATTCGCAGAGCAGTTGTGATGCTGATGAAGAAACAGTTTAATCCTGGAAGATTTAGGAATCTATGAACAGCAGTATCGGATAAACACCAGATCTACTCCCAGGATAGACTGAAAAATGAAAGCTGAAAGAAAACGGAAAAATAGAACGAATATTTTCATTCCCTCTGCTTTCACTCCATCTTCCCACCCTCTATCAACAACCTTTACCACATCAAATGGCCCTCTGCTTTATCTCCTCTCACATTTTCATCCCACCAAATGTCTACCCACACCTTAGAGAAAGAAAATTCAAACTGCATCTCTTGTGACCACCACAGGGAAAGTCAAAGGAACAAAACAAAATGAGAGAAAGAGGTGGAGGGACAGCGAGATGGAGAGGGGGAGAGAGGGAAAGAAAAATGACTGGTGGGGTAGGGATTTGCCATAATGTGATCTGAAAGTTGGAAAAAAGAACGATGTCCACAGAAGAAAGTCAGTTCAGCAGACAGCATTTAAGTTGCAATGATACCAGAACTAAAGCAAATAAGATACCATATGCAATTCACAAGATGATGCAAAATTGAAACACAAAATTAAAAATAGTACAGAAGAGCGACCAGTATAATGAAAACAAAAGACATACTGCAAAAAGCTTTACGAAAGCAGTTTCCATCAGAGCAAGTCCTAAGGTACTCCAAGCTTTGAACTTCCATTTTCAGCACCACTATTTATCACTGCACTGCCTGCTCAAGACATTTTTTCTGTTCTTACTTCAAGACTTTGAAGCTGGAAGAAGTTTCTCATAAAAACCTGATTACTGTGAACTAGATATTTAACCTAATACACAATTCTGAATGCAGACTAATAAAGGTCCTGTGCAGGAGCGCTCTACAACTCACGAGATCAGTTTTGTTTACCAATGGCACGTCCTTCAACCTGAGATCTAAAGCTTGGCCATCTTGTCTGGCAATAATGCATCTAGTTTCACTGTTATTAAATAACTGTGTGCTTCTCCAAATGCATTTTTGTAGCTTCATTGACAGCACTAAAGATACAACTGGTTTAGTCAACACTATAGCTAAATAAAACACCTTCACTTACATTTTGAAATAACCTACTCCACACACATAATCTGTGGTGCAGAACAACAGCAACATTACTCCAGTTCAAAGTGAGGTCCCTCCTAAGATGGGGAAGTACACACAAACACATTCACTCCCTTCCTCCATCAAAACCGTCCATCACTTTCTTTGCTTTCTCTGGCATGGCAGTCCTGCAAACGCAACTCTGAAATGACTTCAAATGACCTTTTTCGGTTCCTCAGCCAACAACAACGCAGCACAAGAGGGAGGCAGCAGGCTAATTCTCTCCTAGGGTGACCAGATGTTGCACTGCTGGCAAGAAATGTGATTTTTTTTTCCAGAAAGCCAGTGTACTTTCCATCTGCGTGCCCCAAACAAGTACCACTGCTGGAGCAGCAAATGCCCCAGAGGCATCTCTGACGCACTGTGCTTTTGGTAGCCATCAGCCAAAGTGACCAGGTAAAGACACAGGAGCTTGAGGCAGGCCATGATCAGAGAATTTGTTTTGATTCAATACAGAAAGAGAAGGAAGACGAAAAAAACTCTATTATCAGCTGACTGGCTTCTGGGTTTTTTTCCAGTAAATCCCAGTGAGTTCACACCCAGTGGTTCGGTTCATCCTAAGATGGTCAGGTCCCAAAGGTCAGATAAGTCATTTCAGCACAGGATGTTCAGCATCTCTATTTCCCCTGGCAGCCACTGCTGGCAGAAACACCGTTACTACAACCAAAGCCAGGCAGCTCACAGAGATGGTGACTGGGGACGTTGTCCCCATGCTTGCTGTTAACCTGCTGGGGAGGCAAATGCGCCAGGGCCAGGCCCTTTTGAGCCATGCTGTAGTGAGTGTATCGGCCATGATGGGCCTCCCCAGGTTTCATCTCTGCAGCTGGAGGCAGGACATTGCTATGGGCTGACAAGGACCTCAACCTCCAGAGAGACTTTTGGCCAGGGCCCTGAAAGGAGGAGGAGGAGGAAAAGAAAGGCCTCTTTGGGAGTGATGGCGCCACATACATGCCAAAGCCTTGAGGCTCTGGCTGCTACAGCAAGGCCTGGCCCAGGCACAGCCACCCTTCAGTGGTGCCCAGGACATATGTCACGGCGGTGGCAGCCCCCCTAATCAAACCCAACATGGAGGCCACATCACCCCCGAGAGCGCACCGTCCATGGGTCGCCCCTCCGAGCTGGGGAGGCTGGTGAGCTGGGGGGCCGGCAGGGCAGGGGCAGGGGCTCCAGCCAGGACAAAACACACGGGCGCAGGAAGCCAGACTCTGTTGGAGCATTTTATTTCAAAGCTGCAGGTTGTTGGGTGGTGGGTTTTTCGTTTCCTCTCTCAGCATAACTAAACGAGACTCTACAGCACAGAGCCTGGCCATTCTCTATCCATCATCGGGG
>NW_009910502.1:0-21264 GCF_000696875.1 Nestor notabilis
CCACCCCCCCCTTCCCAGAAGAACTCTGTGATCAGAAGGTAGCTAGTGGTCCTTCTGCCGGAGTTAGTATCAGGATTTCTTGTCGCATTTTGTACGCTTCCCAGCCCTTTCTCATTTTCCTTGGAGATGTTTAAATCGAGTATGTTCTAAGTACAGATTAAGCTTTGCTTCTCCTCTGCTCAGGTGCAGGCACGGCAGCGTGCCGCTCTGGCTCAGGCTGTAGAAAATGCTGCTAACCAGAAAATAGTCTGTCGGCTTCTTTGCAGCCCTTCAGTTTTAAAACTGCCTGGTCTCATGAACGAGATTGCTCTGAATGTTGTACCCAGTCTGCGAGGATTTAGCTAGAGTTCAGTAGAAATAAAACTCTGTAAAGCATTGATTTTTCGCTGTTACGCATCCAGCTCCTCTCCATCACGTACACATTACCTACTAAATTGTTTACTAACTGCCTACAACTCGTTTGGGCGAGTGCAGATGCCTCTAGATAGTCAGTCAGTCTTGGGTATAGCTGTTTGCTTCAGTCGAACTCCAAACCTCTCCGCTCCCTTTCCCACCTAGCTGTCAAAATTACATAAGAGATGCATGCTTTAAAAACGAGAAATAACTGCCTATCAAAGAGAAGTATAGCTGCAGCATCATAAACTTGCACGTTTGAAATGCTGCATCGTAAGGTAGAAGGATATTGCAACCAGATGAGCGTAGTATTCAATATAAGAGCAACTGAACAGCCAGGTAGGAAAGGTTCTTAGAAAATCTTTCAGTTTTGTGAAGGGTACATATGCTTTTACTTTGGTACATGAAGATTTGTGTTCATGATAGCACTTGTTTGATGGAAAATATTTCAAGAACTTTCCATTGTGTTCACAAAATAGTCAGATTACATTACAGCAGATATAGCATGCATCTGATCTTACGAATAAAAATCAAACTTTCAAACAATTTGTGGAATTGTTCTGGAAACTGATTTGTCACTCAGTCTTTCTTAATGGAGAGAAGCAGGTGCCAGTTATTTGTGAATATTAATTTCTGGTGCTTAAATTTTGCTTCTTTTCCCCTTTGTTTTGTTTTCATAGTTACCTTGCTCTGATTTAGTGTTTCACAAAAAAAAAAAAAAAAAAAAGCTGTCAGCTTACATTAAAATCAATCCCATCTTAAAAGGCAACATCCTTGTAAATCATACCAGAGCAAAAAGTGGGATAAATCAAATTTACTTAGAAGCAACTAACTCATCATATCATAATGTCATATCTTATCAAAACCAAGTGGAGTACAAATTAGGACTTAAAAGGCATTTTGGTTAAAAAAAAAAAAAAAAAAAAAAAGTCAAGTGGTTTCAACCTGAAAGGGATTCAGGATGAGGCAGACAGCAAGAGAATTGCATTTGGACATCAGATAAACTTTATGATACGCTGCAAAAATTATTGACCATAACAAGCTGATTTTCCTGTACAGAAGGAAATTCTGAGTCACTGGAGCATGCTCAGCTTAATGTATGTGAAAGGCACTGAAATTTGGAATGCACTGAGGCTCACCATTGATAATAAGAGAATTGGGAAAATGTCATGGGTTGTGTTAATAGCAGTGTTGTGGTAGCCATGGTAATATAAAATATTAGTGAGGTGCTGTAGGGAGAAGTAACACCTTCTATGAGACCAGTGGATAAGATCAGAGGGGGAAAAAAAAAAAAAAAGGTGTGGGCACCTCTTACCTAAACCTTTTTTCTAGGTTTGAAATACGATGAGAATCTTCCAGTCTCTGAGGTCTGTCCTGAGCCAGGATACAACTCTCATTTTATGATACATATGTATAACTGGGAAGAGAAAATAATATGGAGATGGGGTGTTGGAAATGAGATAGAAAAAGGAAGTGAGGAGAAGGGGAATCTAGCCAGGAGGGTGATAGGTAAGGGACAAGTTCTGCAGTTGAGGTTGTACAATTTAAGCCACAGAGAGGTCTGATTTCCTTATGCTTCACTCCGTCTCTTCCTGAAGAAGCTCATGGACCCAGATTCTCTTGCAGTTATCCTGTGAAGTAGTTGCAACTGTTGGAATAAATGAATTTTAGAAGCCTGAGAAAAACCTTGCTGACAGTTTATGAAGCTGAGAAGACTGCACTTGTTACCTGCTCTCTCTAAAGACGTGCAGGGAACTTCACAGGTCCCATCACCGCCTCCTGGGTGCTCTTGAGCTGAAGGTGCTCTGTAGCTCTGGTGGGCGAATTTCCTTCCTGCAGCTCTCTCCACCCTTGGAACTTCACCTTGGCTTCATGCCTAGGCTCCTCCACCTCCCTCCCCTTTTTATTTTCTCTCCCCCCCCCCGCTTTTTTTTTGTTTTGTTGTTCGGTTTTTCTGTCTGTGCTGCTGCAGAACAGCATTACATGAATCCCCTATACTGTCATGATTGCCTAGAGATTGTCTAAATTACATAGATGCCCCAGATAACAGAGCTTGATTTAGGTAATCTTCACAAATGTGTCGTGTTGTCAGTGAAATGTGTACCACAGTGCTCTTGATGAGTGCATTGCTCGTTATTATCTGACTTAAGGTCTGTGGTGAAGCTGTGGGTTTGTTTGGGTTTAGTGGCAGATCACTGGTGTTGGCAGCACTGAAGTGCTGACTTGCTAACAGATTCTTTCATGTGTGGTTTTAGTGTTCTGGATCTTTTGTTCAGGTGCTGGTGTTGTGAAGCAGCTCATCAGCAAAGTCTTGCAAGACGTCCTCCTATAAGGTAGACTTTATACTGAATGAGAAAACATTGCCAGGTAACTTAAAACTCAATTTCCCTGAACAATGGAATATTACATACTCAATTTTTCTTCTTTTTGTTACTATTTTTAAGTTCTTAAGCTTTTGTAAAGAAGGAAATACATTTTTTCATGAACATTACTCCTCTCTAGAGTCACAAACACTTCCAAAACTTCTTTGTTCTACTTGGCAGGGAATTTACTGTTTTCACTGTGTCCCTTGACCATACTTAAGTGAAGGCTGGAAACAAATTACTTTTAAATGGAATTTTCAGGTTTAAGGTTCAGCTGATGTGAGCTTGGATTACTCACCCTGGTAGCAGAAACACAAACCAGGTGAAATAAATGTCTCTGTGATGACTGCTGATGGCCTTCAATCCCTGGTAAGGTGTTATAGCAGGCATTAGTGACTCCACTAGAAGGCTTTACAACTATCTTGTTATTGTAGTTTAGTGCTTGAAACTGGGTGTACCAAGTGCTGCTCCATTTCATCAGGCTGAGCTCCAGCTTGGCCATCTGTTGGAAAGTATTCTCAAAAAAAAAAAAAAAAAAAAAAGAAAAAGCTGTTTCAGTACTATACTTACGGAGGTATATGTTCTCATACTTAAATTATGTCTTGAATCTATGTAATAAGTATTGGTATCTTATGTGCAAAAGATGCTTCGAAGGTCACAGTGACATTGCCATTTATTTATTTATTCCACAGAATAATATTACTTAAGAACTATCATTGAAGAGGTAAGACTATGGAGGAAGGTGAAAATATAATGAGGAATTTGGGACAATACTTAAAAGGGTGTGTGATAAGAAGTAATTAAAGACAAAAATTGTGGGGAAATGTCCACAGGTACAATTACAGTGACTGGTTTCAGAGGCAATTGGTGATGCATAGATGTCCTCTGAGATTGTGACTGCATGGACAAAACCCTGATGCTTCTGGAATCTGCACAAACTATGTGTGTGGTTATCTGTGAACTGACATGCACATTCTTTCTTACCCAGATTGTTACTTTAAGTTCAGTGGGTTTAGAGATCTTTAGTATAATGAAAAGTGGTGTAGAAAAATACAAGCTATTTAAAAGGGTAAAATACATTCTCAAAACTAGTGTTTGATGTGAAAAGAAGATTTCTAGACTTGTTTTGTAGCAAACCTTTTTACTAAGTTCTCATAGAGTTTCTGCTGAAATTCCTGCAGGTTGCAGTAGTTGTCCTCCAAAGACTAAGAGAAAAGCTCTTGCTTCATACGGTGGCTCTATTGAAGTGTTACGTGACTGCTGCTATGTGAATTTGAGCATATGCCATACCTTTGAGGTTCATATGGACCCGAATCGTTCTGCATTTAAAGAAAGTGGCAAAGCTCACACTGACTTCAGTCTGCAGCTTGGAAGTGCTTTTCCTCTAGTGCCTCATTAGAGGTCCTTTTATCTGTTGTTTGCAGTGGAAGAAAATAGGTTTCTCTATCACATTGACTCTAAAGGATGTATGTAATTTTAACTTGTGATTTTTAGAATTCTGGCTATCTGTAGAAATGTGAGTAATTTAGATAGTAGAACACTGGTTTCGTTGAAATAGCATACTTTGAATCCCAGCATGTTGTTTCTTTTGTCTAGTTCGTATGCATTAATCTCTTCTTTAATAGTCTTGTTCCTTCAAATGCAATTTAAAAAAAATGTTTTGAGAATTCTTTTTAACTGCACTTAGCCAAAACATTCTTAATGATGAACCATGAAGATGAAAATATCAGAACTTGGCTATTTTTATGTGAGCCATACAGACTATTGAGTCTGTATTTAGTGTCAGTTTGGGCTAAGTGTACACATTGTAGAACTAGGTCCTAAATTTGTAAGTGCAATTAGGGACTAATTGGATTTAAAAAAAAAATTAGTCAAATAATGACTGTGCACCTTCTGTCCAACCCACTAGTTTGTTTTTTAATTAAATTAGTTGGAATTTAAGGGAAAAGACACATCTATTGAAAAGAGATTTGTAAAATATTTGTAAATGTAGTTATATTCCAGCTAGCTATTCAGTTGACCATAATGCAGAAAACTGCTAAGAAGCATCAAAACTTCCTAGTGCTGTGAAGCAGAATCTTCATTTTTAGGTAGTTGGTAAAGTGAAATAACCAGGACTTGTTACTGTAAAATCAGCAACTCAATGCAGCTGTGATCCTGCCAACAAGGATGCCTTTCCTTATGCATGTGAGGATGCTCCCGGAGCCTCTGTGGGCTCGGGGTGGGGGGTGTGCCAGGCCGTGTGCAAGCAGGGTTGGACCTTGGTAATGGAATTCCAATAAAACTCAGTCAGTGCCTTTTAATTAGATTTAATGGGAACTGGGAAGGATCATTAGAGAGGCAAACACATGCTTTTGCCAGTAATATGTTCACTATATGATTAATCTGATTGAATTTTGTGAGATCCTCATAGCAGGAATAAGATCTTTCTATGTACCTGGAAAGTGTTATATGGGTCTATTATATTTTGTTATTATATATGTTGCATCCCAAGCAGTATGTAAATATTGGATTAGAACTGGCTCAGTGTGGCGTTCATGAGTCCTACCAATCCAAGGATAGAGTTGGATGCTAGAAAGAAGGTTGTATGTCATTAGCAACCACATTTTTATCGACCATTTTGCAATAAATTGCAGTGGCATATTAAGAACAGAACACTGCAATACATAGAAGCTACTACTAAGTAATAGGTCTTTTTAAAGATGATGTAATGCAAGTCTGGAAGTGAGGTACAGTTTGAGATTTTATTTCTAATCAGTTAGAAATACAGTCTAATTCTCTGAGGCTGGAAAAATAGATTACAGTATTACAAGTTCTAGATATGGTATGTTGAATTCCAAAATGTGCTTTCAACGCCTGCTGGATGTTCCTGAATATCTCCTATGCTGTGTCCCACTAAATGATGTCGCCTTCCAGAGGAGCCAAACTGTTGAAACTCGGCTTCACTTAAGAAATAGGACTGTACCTATTTCCCTGTTCTTTATAATATCAATTGTTTTGGACCATCTGTTCATCTATTGCATGGTTGCCAGTAGGATGTCTCTTTAACTTTTGTGCATGACGTTATTTAGGGACTTACTCTTCAAGTGTAACAGGCTAAGTGGTATAAGATGAAAGTATAAAAGTTCAGCTTTCAGAATAAGAACAGTATGTATAATTCCTCAAGGTTTTCACTACTGTAGAGCTCTTGGAGAATGAAAAGGTGCAGTTTTAGGGTGTTCTTTTTGGTTTTTTTTTTTTCCCCAGTGATATACTGGGGTGGGGATAGACTGTGTGCAAGACAAATACTGATGCAAATACTTTGCAAATGCAGTGCTTTTCATGGGAGGCATTCTGTTAAGGAGACAGACTGTTCTGTTAACATGTGTACGCTCCTGCAGAAATACCCATGTGACTTTCATATAATGCTTTATGATTTTAACTTACCTACCTGCAAACTAGCAAAAATACTCATCACCAATTTTAAAAATAGAATTCTGATACTGTCAAATAGTTTGGGCTGCTACTTACACTATTCTCGGAGGCTGTGATGTGGTGGAGAGCACATGGGTCTCCACCTCCCTTAACATGCAGGAAAGTGTTTTTTCCTCATGGTTCTTCTGTATAACTCTTAAGGCACTGGAAGTACCACAGTGCTACAACTTCTGATACATCCTTGTTCCAGTGAATGTTTTTGGAGAAACACTGTAGTGTTTTCTAGTTATAAAAATACATATTAAAAAAAGTTACACTAATACAAGATGATAGTGAAAAGTCACAGTAATTTTCTAGATGATAGATAAGTTTCCCCAAAACACCTACCTCTTTTTGCTTGCAAATACTGTGAAGGTAAGAGGAGAGAGGCAAAGTAAGATCATACCTAGTTGGATGCTCTTTTGCATACGCAAGCACACACTGATTTACCCAAAGTATATTGGTATTTGTGTAAAACTGTGTGCTTATGGAATGAAAGTATGTCATTTGCTAGTGAGACTCTTTTTCTTCTCTGGAGAAGAACAGTTTTTATTTATGTTTTAGTGTGCTTAGAAATCTATTACAAATCTGAATCAACACCACTGCAGTCAGTGGATTCTTTGTGTCCTTGGTGGTTGTAGGATCAGGCTACATGTAAGTGTATGAGAACATTGGTCAATTTTATTAAAATGGTCTAAAAATATTAAAGTCTTAGAGGACCTTTAAATTATATTGTCTGTATTGTCCTATGGCTTTTCTGCAAGAAATACATATTTCTTGCAATCTTTTTGATTCAGTTTTTGCCCGGGTTCTTGAAACTGAACCCACTTCCCACCCCCACCCCCCCCGTGTAATTTTAAAATATATGGATCAAAGTTGTTCTTGATTTTTCCTTTCTCAGTTTCCAATAATTTTCTAGAAGATGTGTTACTACATAAGCTATTTATTTTTAATAAATTTATTATGTAAAAAGTTTGCAGAGACCATGAGGTCTGAAAACCAGAGGAAATTCCAAACAGATCAATATGCAAAGGTGTGTATGGTCTACTCCTTGGAAGTCATTAGGTTAGTTAAACCTAGTTCTGTGTAGTGCTGACAGCTACTAGTTTTCTAGATGAAGTGCTACACTTTTCGTCGTGAAAAATTTGTCTTGGTTATGGTAATGTGAAAAGAATGTCAAGGTGATACTTTTTCATGCAGCACCTTTGCAGACTTATCCAGGGATGAGAACACTTGACTTCTTTTTGAGTCCTATCTTAAAGTAGCCTTTTTTTTTTTTTTTTTTTTTTTTCCCCCCCAGCAGTATTTCATAAAGCATAACTAGGAATGGGTCAAACCTGTGTGCTCTCCAGTAGTGATAATCATGTGCTGCCTGGAGGGGAACTGGCCTGTTCCAGGTTCATCAGAAACATTTGGTTTAAAATGCACTTATTATGTAACTGTATCAAAGTTGGGTTTTCAGGGCTGTTTGTGGGTAGTGGAGTTAGGGACTGGAAGCAAGGGGAAGAGGCTGTAAAACTGTATTAATTCCTCTAAGGTCCCATGTTATAAGCCCAGTGGTTTATTCTTACATGCAGATTATAGAACGCATGGTGAACAGTGAATATTTTCTGATGGTAGTGTCTTAATATAGTAGTCTTAGGTAAAACACTCGAGGCTGCAATATTAGACCACATACAGGGAGATGGAGCAAGTTGAGACTACTGGAAATGTGAAAACTAAAGCACTGTCCCCAGCCCACAGGTTGGTGGGTTGAATTACCTTTATGCCTTTGACAGAAACAGAGCATGACTATGTTGGAGCAAGAAGGTATTTTGCAGGCAGTGTCTTGGGATCTAGTCTGAGCTGCAGCAGGTAATGGTATAGTGGCTGCTGTAAGCCACTTCTGTGAGAATGTGTTGCATGGATATAAAACTTTGGTTATATAGGGAGAGCTGTGAAAGGTACTATTGCTAACTACAGCAAGTAAGTACAAAATCTTTTGCCCTGACTCCAGTGGCCTATTATGACATTTCTTCAAATTGGAGACAGCTATTCAGGTCCGCATGTATGTCCAGACCCACCTGAATGAGTTCCTCAGCTTGCACTCGCTACATTAGTTTTCTCTGGGTTTCGAATGGCTGTGACTTGAATGGAGTTGACAGTACGTGATATTACCTATTTACTCTGCAGATTATACTCCTCCGGAGAATTGGTATTGGCTAATCTGCCACTTACATGTTTTCAGAGACCTGCAAACTGCATCTCTAAGTAATATTGCAGGAGAGTGTCAGATCTAGGTTTCTGTAATTTTCTTATTTCCCCCAAATTTCTAGGCATGTATGCCCAGGTCTCCAGCCTTTGTCACTTACTTTGTCTTGTGAATAGTTTCCTTTCTGTGTAGAAGTGCTGCCTGTCAGTGCCCAATTTTGGGCACTCTTAGGGTGGTAAGAAGTTTACAGCAGATGGTTGTCAACAGATGAGGACTGCTCCAATACAAACTGAGAGGCTTAGTATTTAAAGCACATTTGAGCATGTAAAACCTGCTTAGATTTCTAATGCCATTGCTACCTTTGCTGTGGAATATTCTTGGTACAATTCATACTTTTGGTGATAACATTTTTCTTTTACTGAAAACAGCAGAACCCCTAACCAACTAGCAGTATTCAGTAACGAATAAACACTGTGAACCATGTTATGATTTTGTCAGAATTGTTAAATGCTCCTCGGTGAAGCTGCACTGATTTACAGTGGCCTGTCTTCTGACAACAGTATCATGCTGTGTCAAAAATGCCTTGCAGAAAGTTGTAATACAGCTAAACTTAGTGATTGCCATTCTGTTGTTAGCTGGTGCTCTGACAACAACCAGTAAGAGACTGAAATTCAGGAGAACTTAAGTGGCTGTGAATCTTAGGAATGTAACTAAAAGCATTTGCATAAAATAAGCACTGAAGAGCTAGTGGGTAGGGCAAAACTTGGATTCTGCTTCTGCATCACATTCGCTAATTCAGCCACTCAAAGTAATTTAAGTGCATTACAAAAGGCTGTTTGTGTCTATGAAAAGCATGATACAAATATGCAAATTTGAGAGTGTCTTCTACAAGTTTATATATCTTAATGAAAAATGTCAGCATAATGGATCAACAGTCTGTTTAGTCCCACAGTAGCCAGTTTTATTTGTATGGTTTTTTTTTTTTTTTTTTTGTGCGGTGGTTTTTTTTGGTTTTTTTTTTGTTGGTTTTTTTTTTTCTTTAACTAAAGATAGCACAGCATATCCTTGATGGCCCTAGGAGTAAATTAACACTGCAGAGTGCTTGCTCTTGAAGCCAGCCAACGACTCTTTTTCTGATTCTGGGGCAAAAATACCTCTCCAGTGAGGATGTTCATCCTGCGGTGGTAACCATTGCCTGATTGTGTATATATTTTTATTAAAAAAAAAAAAAAAACAATAAAACCCCTTTATGTTTCATTTTATTTGCTATTCTGTTTTGTGTTGAGTGGGAAAGTTGCCCCACCTAAGTGAAAGTCTCTGAATGTTTGTCTTCCATGTGACACCTGAGAAGCGTACCCTGGCTGTGGACTTAGTGCTCATACTGTGGGCAAGTGGAGTTGGAACTTTAGTTATTTGCTTCTGATTTCACATTGGCACTTTGAGTAGGAATATTTTTCTTCTATCAAATTTACAAAATCTCATGCCTGGGAAAAGTTTTTACAGCTTCAGGTGACCAGGTGCTGCAGAGTTTGTCAGACAGTAGCAGCATTTGAGGATACAGGTGCCTCATGAATTCTGCTTTCATTTTGGATTGCAGCCTCAGGGAAACAAACAGACCAGGAGTGGTGGTGGGGAGGGTTACTGGTTAAATAATAAGATTATTTTATTTAGTAGTGAGCAAGAAAAGCCATGTCCAGTGCAAAGAAACCCTAACAGTGCTTCTGAACCAGAAAGAGCTTGTATTGCTGAATAGTTGAAGAGAATAGCAGTAACATTTGGCATGTGCAAGTACTGTCTTTTATAAACCCTAGGGAAATCAACCTCCTTCCTTCTTTCCTGAAAATATAGGAGCCTCCTTGAAGCACTTGCTTTTGGGGGTGAATGTATTAATGAAGAATTCATGGGTAACAAAGATCTAATTTTTATAGAAATGAATGGTAACATGCTCTGGGACTTCAGGTCTGTGTGGGTATATTTTACATGCACATGCCTTATTCTTGCCTTAATTTTTTTTTTTTTTGCCACTGTTAAATTACTGAGGGTTTAATGCAGCTGCCACTGTAAGGAAAAAAAGAAGTAATTCAGCAGTAGTGCAGTGATGTTTTAATAACACAAAGTAATCCCCTTGTACTTCAGTAATAAAGTTGCATGAGCTACAGTTAGCTTTCTTGTTGCCATCTTTCTATTGACACCTTTCTGTCAAAAAGATGAAGAATAAAACCTAACTCTGTTTTCTCTTATGTTAAATGTATTCTGCAAAGCTTTTGTGAAATACAAAGGATATGGACTTTGCAGATAATGTTTGCGTTTGGGACTTGTGGGTAAATCTGTGAACTTTGTGCTGTGGAAATCGTTGCCCTTTAAAGCAATTGGTTATATTTAATGTAAGCACATCCTTCAAAACTATATTTTGTAGAGTAATCTTTATAGCCCTTTTGTTTTTTAGCAGCAGGTGTGTATAACTACTGGTACAAACCAAGTTTTCAAAATTGGTCAGTTGAATGCATAGTTAGACCTACCATTTTTGAAGAGAAATCTGATAGTGTTTAAAACTAACAGACAAAACCAAAACCAAAACCCTGGCAAACTAAGCTGGAGGACTTTACAGCTGTGAGCTGAGATCGTTTACTAACATAGTCTAAAAGCTCATTAATATTGATCTTAATTCTCTCAATAACATGAGCATTGGTTGTAATTAGAAGGGGGAATTAAAAGCAGACTAATACGTTCTTAGATGTCAAAGTCTAATGGAACACAAGCTTTCCAAAAGGATATCCTTCAAAAGCAGTGAGTAGGAGGTATGTGTATGAATTGCATTAGTTGGTAACAACAGGCATACCCATACCTGAGGGGAAAAAACACTACTTAGAACATGCACTTGCCACTAGATAGCAGTGATAATATCCTTTCCAATTTAGGCCTTCTGCTTTCCCGTTGCAGGCTTTTCTGTGGAGGTGGCTGGGACAATATAATTTTTAAAGGAAAATACATGAACAGCTGGGATTAAGTAAAGCATGGCAGGAAAGATTGGATTTGGGCTTCTGCCTGTGCTTGTGGTAGAACAGGGTTGCTCATGGGCATGTTGTTCAAGTTTATTGCATAAGTGAGGTAGGCATCAGGAACAGGGTTAGGTCTTTGAACAAAGATAAGTACCTGTTTAAATGCATTCTTAAGGAAAAAAGAAAAATGTGTTTTAGGCCGATTTTAAGGGTTAGAGAGTGGGGAAGAAAGTGTCTCCCCTTTTTCCTTCGCTCTTGGTCTTTAGTAGCCCTATGATTGCCAAATAATCTGATCTGAGACACAGGAATAAAAAAAATGCTGGTGATGCTGTTCCTACAGCCAGGGATGCACCTCTGATCTGCCCAGCTGTGCCATATTCTAGCTCTTGCCTGGGGCAGGTGCCCACTCTTCAGACCTCTTTCCCTGTCACTTGCTAGGTGACCAATTCATGAATTTATGTTGACTTTGAACCAAATGAAGAGTAAATCAGGGAGGTGAAACCTGAGCAGACCTTGGGCATGGTAATATAGCCCTTGGACCTGAGGTTACTTTTTCCATGCTCCCATCAGGTGGGTAATGCGAAACCTTGAGATCACCCTTAAGTTTTTGTGGCAGGGATTTAAAGATGACTGGCTAGTAATAGCCCAAGGAGGAGAAAGTGTGTCCCAGGAAATGCAAAGCTATTGCTGAAAAAGGAAAACCCAAGGAAGCACTCCCTGAGAGCTCGCGGGAACAAAAGGAAAGGCTCCATCAATATACCTTTTTATTAAATCGGCATAGCTAATATATTCTGCTAAAATATGTTCATCATGTTGTTTAAAACAACCAGCTTAGAAGTCTACTGACAATAAATGAAGATTCATTGGTTTTGGTGTCATTGGAGCACCTGATACAGTTTTGGAATACTAACTGGAATTTGTGAAAAGGGAAAGGCAAATGTCCCCGTGCCATTTAATTAACTATCTGGCCAATATTTTTCCCTTTTAATTGAAAAATCTGTAAGTTGCAACTGGCTTCAAGCACACTCTTGTACAACTCTGCCAACAGCAAATAAACACATTAAAATACAGAAAGCCTGCACAGCTTCACATGTACCTGATAAAATCATACCTTAACTGGTGGAGATGGTTTCTTGTAAGAAAACAAAACATAATAACTGCATTTTGTAATTAAAAGAAATGATTAGAAGAAAATTAATATTTATTTTATAAGCATAGGAGGAATATCTTCTGGTAGGTGTGTCTGTGTGGGATAGCTAAGAGATAAGTGAAAATATGAGCAGTTGTTTTCTTTTAAACTTAAGACATACTGCCAGACCAATGTAAATAACCTATTTTATGCAAGTCGCACTGCTCAGACACTTTTATTACTTATTCCCTCTATTGTTATTCAAAATGACACTGGAAGCTGTGATCAAAATATAGGAGCTGCAAGTCTTAAAATTTTTACAAGAGTTTGAATCAAGTTTGTGGGTTAATGCCTTACAAGAATTAATGAAGAAAAAAAAAGGTGTGTTGTCTTTTTGGAGAGCTGATTTAAATTCAGACTTTCACATAATTTGTCAAGCAATCTTGAGTCAGAACAGTGTAAACTGTGAGCCTGGGATGCCTAGAAGTTTAAACTAGAAGTTTCTGTGCTTTAATGGAGGTGGTCCCTCTCTCTGCTTCCCTTGGGAGTGCTGATCCATGGGCTCCCAGGCTGCTGCAGTTGTTTGGGGAGCTGCTAGCATAAAATTAAAATTCAGTATTTGTCACTCAAGGTCACATCACTGGCATCAAATGAATAGCTCAGGTTTTAGGTTATTGTGCTGCCAACAGCATTTTATGGGCACAGATTATGTCAAGCTCACCTTTTCTGTAAGATCTACCAAAAAAAAATCTAAACCTGCCTGGTGTCACATCAATGACAGGTGACACACCTATGTTTTGGGAAGGTTGAGACCAAGTTTAGGAGAGTTTAAAAGACAAATAAAAGAAACCTAAACCTACTGAATTAACATTGTTATCTCTCACAACTGCTGGAGCTCTTGCAGTCCCTCTGTTCAGGCTTCCAGTGGTAGCGCTCAGGTTGAAAGGTTAATGACTCATTTACTAAGTGGTGCAGTTTTCTTTCATTTTTCGTTTACTATTTTCTCTACTCCTTTAAAAACTGAAAGGGCCTTCAAAAATGTATAGTACTCAGGTGTTATTGCTGTCAATTAAAGTTACTAAATTATAGAGCCTTAAAAAGTGCAATCCAAATATGTACTAATAAGTTTGGTTGCTGCATAGCCACTCTGTTACAGAAGTGACAAGTACTCTATCAAGGAATCCCTGGACACTGGAAGATCTTTCTCTCTAAAGATGAAAATGTTTGCATGAATAACCATTTTGTGGGGATTCTAGGGGAAAGGTGGGCATCAAAGGAAGAGTCTTAAGAGTGGTGAAATAGGGGAACGGAGTAGATCCAGGTGCAGTATTGGCTGTGGGTTGTGAATTGTTGCAGCAGGAGCTCAATGTAAGAGCTGGAGAAAATTACGGTGAGCAGGTGACATGGTGATGCCCTGTATGTAGGCGTAATAGAAGATAAGACCCACATCCTGAGCACTAGTTGGGGGGGATGATGAGGAGGAAAGAGGAATTGCCAATAACTTGCAAATCATAGGCCTAAAAGACTGAAATTCTGGTGATTTCAGGGATTCAGGTTTCAGGGAATGAAAGATTACAAGGGTAAAAGCCAAATTTTTCACAGGTGTTTGGTATGGTGTTTGTGCTCCTTTGTGAATTCCTTAAATTAGCAATTTTACTTTTCTGCAAGTCTGCTGTACTTTGACTCTTAAGTGAATTAAGTTCCATTATAAATGACATCTTTCCAACAGTTGGAATACAGGTTAACACTCCCAAGAGGGGTGCTTTAATGAGGTTGTTGCTATGACAGCTCAGCTTCAGGCAGCATACATGCCACTTCGAAATACCCTCTATCACCTCACATATTACAGCAACTTCTGTGAGTGCATTTTAAAACTTCCCTTTTAGTAGAATTTATGTCCAGCACTTTGTATTTCTATTCTCCCAGTAATGCAGCTGAGGTCTTGTCAGTCTACACTGTTTATTTCTGCTTTCATTTCTGAAATGCTAATAGCAATTCATGGTTTGACAAGTTAAAGAAACAACAAGGTGTTAACTCAGTGGTGATTTTGAACGATGCTCTAAGGACTAAGTCAGAAGATTTGTAGAAAGAACAGACACATACACTGCAGTCTTTTTTTTTTTTTTTTTTTTTTTTTCTTTTCATTTACAGTGGAAATGTTTGGGGCCTTTTTTCTTTGTGCTGGAGAACTTCTCAATGACTGGAAATTATTTACTATGTACTAAGGCAACTCATAGGAATACAGGCATTCCAATTACAATGCAGCCAGGTAGGTGGGCACAATGATTTGCCTCTTCAGAGCAGCTGGCTGTGGTCTGTGACCATGCTGTGTATAATGTGTATTGGTATCTCAAAGATGTTAAATCATGCAATTATATCTTTCAGAAAGCTGTTCATTCTGAGAGGTTAATATGGAGGCAAATACCCATATAGAAGCCATCAGTCAGGCTGCTTCTGCTGCCTGCAGTGCAAAAGGTGTCAGCTGTTGAGATGCCTGGACAGGCACTGAGGCTGTATTTGCTTTACTGCTGCTCCCTGTCCAAGTCATATAGGTTCCCTGTTAGGAGAGAGGAGCCTGTCCTCTCACAGGACAGTAAATTGGTTAATTTACCCCATCCCCGCTTTTCTCCACTGACTATTCTTGTGTAATACCAACTTTTGCATGGTTAAATGTGGCTAAGGTAGATATGAGCCCAAGGCTTTGAACCCCAATGTAGTCCAGAATAATGTTGATACTAGTACCTTAAAAAAAAAAAAGTAGCAAATATCTGAATATAATGATGTGTCTCACCACCTTCACAGTAAGTAACTTCTTCCTGATATCTAATCTGAATCTTCCCTCTGTCAGTTTAAAGCCATCCCCCTTTGTCCTATCCCTACACACCCATGTAAAAAGTACCTCTCCAGCTTTCTTACTGGCCCCTTTATGCACTGGGAGGCTACTCTATGGTCTGCCCAGAGCCTTCTCTTCTTCAGGCTGAAGAAGCCCAGTTCTCTCAGCCTGTCTCCATAGGAGAGGTGCTCCAGCCATCTGAGCATCTTCATAATCCTCCTCTGGACTTAGTCCAACAACTCTGCTCTTCCTGTGTTGGGGGCCTCAGAGTTGAACACCATGCTCCAGGTGGGGTCTTGAGAGAGTAGGGTGGAGGAGCAGGATCATGTTCTTTGATGTAGCCCAACATGCGGTTGGGTTTCTGGGCTGTGAGCATACATTGCTTGGTCATGTTGAGCTTCTCGTCAACCAGTACCCCCAGATCTTTCCCCTCAGGGCTGCTCTCAGTCCAGTCTCTACCCAGCCTGCAGTTGTTCTTGGGATTGTCATGACCCAGGTGAAGGACCTTGCACTTGGCCTTGTTGAACTTCATGAAGCTTACACAGGCTCATCTCTTCAGCCTGTCCAGGTCCCTCTGGATTACATCCCTTCCCTGCAGTGCATCAACGGCACCAAACAGCTTGGTGTGTGTCAGGAAACTTGCTGAGGGTGCACTTGATCCCACTGTCCATGTGGCTGACAAAGATGTTGAACAGTGCTGATCCCAATACCACCCCCTGAGGAACACCACTCGTTAATGTCGTGTTTAAACTTAAATAAGCAGCCCTAAAATGTATTTCTGCTGTCTCAGTGTTTTCCAGTTGCTTTGTAGACATGGGTAACTTCATTTTCAGTCTCCTTTTCCTTCCAAGCTTTTAAAGTGAGTTTTAAATATATGACTTTGACATACAGAAAGGAATCGTACTCAAATTTGACATGACCTATATAAATACTGCCTTAAACGTAGGGCTGGATGAAAAGGCTTATTCCCTTTCCATAAGGTGTTCAGTTTTCTTGCCTTCTTAGCTGTGAATTGCTTCAGTCACTTCTCGTCTGACATGTACCTCACCCACCAGTGGGTGCTCTGCCACCTCACTACATTTTGGAAACAAACTCTTTTATCACTGCTCATCTCAGTGAGATTAAACCCAGGGAGATAGATGTTCAGGAATTATGTATTCAGCCCCAGAAAGCTTTGCCTCTTCGAAATTAATTGGCTTATAAGAACTTCTTTTTTTTTCTGTTGCTTTGGAAACAGTGCACTATAAAGATCTGGATTTATTTTTTTTGAGTATTTTATTGTGAGCTAAAATACCTTGGTACTGAAGAGTAAAAAGGCTGGCTATATAAATCAATGCTTCATTGTATTTATTATGCTATTTACTAGGCCTCCAAGTATACTAAATTTTTATAAATGCAAAATCATTCAGCTATATCCAAATTGGTTCAAAAGATGCTGATGAGAACATTTAAGGCCTTTGCAGGTTCTGGTAATACTGTGTGCTTGTCCTGGTTTCTTTCTATGACTGAACTGAAAGTGCAATAGTATAATTTTAATGACTGGTAAATAGGTTCAAATATTCCACACATTATATTCTTTTTCCTGCTTTCTGTTTGACTTGCTTGGCTGTTAGTGTCACTTACTCGCTGAGCATAATTTTGTCGTGTGTGGGAAGAAGGTGAGATGGGGATTAGGTGTGTCCCTCCCCTCCAAAAAAAAAAAAAAACCAACCAAAACCCCAAAATAACAAAAAAAAAAAAAACAACAAAAAAACCAAAAAACCACAAAAAAAACCCACACACACAAAAAACCCCCCAAAACAAAACAGTAAAAGTAAACCCTGCACCCAGGATGCATTGACAAAAGGAGACCAGATGTCGAGTGAAAGGCACATGGTATGGATTCTGGCTTCTTCCTGCAAAGATTGCTACAAGAACAGAAAACATGCTGTGATTTATTCTTGTGGCAAAAAACTGCAAGTGGAACAAGAAGTACAGAAATCTCGATATGTTGTTGCTAATACAAGTTACATTTAGAACAGTGTGTCCTCCTTTGCCATTATGCTCTGTTTAAACAGAGCATAGTGGAACTAGTCTATAGGCAGAGCTTATTGAACTGCTGTCAGAACTTTCACTAAATGAACATCTAACACTTAATTTAATGGTAATTATACAGCTTCTAAAAAAAATTTCCCTATGTATTATATTTGTACAGTATTTATCTCCATGTATAATAATTATTATGCTGTCTCTGTCATAAATTGTATAATTTTTACACAGACCAGAAAATGACTTGCACTTAGATATATTTATCTGTGTATGTATGGTGGATTTCAAATTGAACAGTTCCAGACATAATTTTCCTAATACTGGTTAATCCATCTTTAATTAAAATGTTAATTGCTAATCCAGATACTACACATAAAATCACCCTTCAGGAAACTGTGCCTTATTTGCACAAGGACAAAACTCGTGCAATTAGATGGCAGTCTGTTCTTTGGAATTGCAGTGTAGTCATCTTTAATCTGTGGTAACCAACTAAATACCTGTTGTTGAGTTACTGCATTCATTGTTTACACACCACCCCCCCCCCCAAGCAGCGGGGGGGGGGAGGTGGGTGTGTGGAGTTAATTTAATGGTAGTTAAAAATTCCTACTTGGATCAAAGTAGGGCATGAAACTTTTTTGTTTGGGTTTTTTTTTTTTGGTGTTTTTTTTTGGTTGGTTGGGTTTTGGGGTTTTTTTGGTGGGTTGTTTTGATTTTTGTTTTTTTTGTTGGGTTTTTCTTTTTGTTTGGTTGTTTGGTTTTTTTTTTGGGGGGGGGGGGGGGGGCACTTGTGTGTGTGTGATGTCTGGGTTTTTTGGGGTGAAAACCAGAAGGGGTTATGATAGTGCTGCAGTGGCTGAAGCTGCTTCTCACTGTTCCTTAGCTAGAAAACACTGCTGAAATCATGTCTTCTACGTAGTACAGAGCAAAAATCCCTCTGTGTCTGAGCAGTATGTTTCAGAAGTCAGACCCTGTCAATCTTGTTTTCCAGCCAAGGGTTATGGAAGGTAAAGTTAGCTAGATGATGGTTGTCCTTGTTGTGTTAGACTCCTTGTCGTGTGCTTGTGCGTTAGGACTGTGGTGAGAAAGACTCCCTTTTGCTTTTTGTCATTGAAATGCAGTCTGCAGCTTAGTTAGTTTACTGATTTCATTTTTAATACACCATACACAGAGTTAAGCAAGTGGCGTTACAGCATTTCACACCTGCAAAGTAATAATCCTGTGATTTCCTCTGCAAGGTTACACATGTAACTGCAACCAATAGGTCTTTGGGGGGCGGGGGGCTTGAATACGGTGATCAATTTAATTCAAAGAAGATAATACAATCCTAGTGTCTGAGAACTTGTTATTCATGTAAAATATTAGGAAATACTGAATTGCTGAATGGAATGACATACAGTGCTTTGTACGTCTGAAATCAGTTCATGTAGATCTTTTGGCTTGTACGTATCTTTCTTGTCTCTCATTAATGGCAGATGAGAAATTTTTAGGGACAGTATAATTTAAATATGCTTCACACAACTTTTTTTGGGAAGTCATGTTCAAAAAACTCTTTGGATAGTACAAGATTCTTTGGTCAAAGCCATGTATTAAATGAGGAAAATAGAGACTTGTCTATAGAGTGCCATCTGTTAATTTTTATTTCATTAGAAAATAATCTTCATAAATGTCTCGCTTTGTACAAAGTGTGTACTAATAAATAGGCTTTTAAAAATAACCTCATTTCCTTTCCTGAAATCTAAAAGGAAAAAACTTTCCCCCAAATATATGTAAACTAACTATTACCACATAGTATTTAACAAAAATCATGTCTCTTAATTTCAGAAATCTTAACAATCTGCTCCTGTTTGGGGTTTGTCTGGATACCATTGGAAAGGTTTGAGCTTTTGGGTTTTGGATGTGCTTTGTTCTTTTTCTTTTTTTTTTTTTTTTTTTTTTTTTTTTTTTTTTTTTTTTTCTTTTAACCTGTTCATTTTTTTCATCAAAGAAGGTCACCTCTTCACCTTTCTTTTAATCTTTCCTCCCTTTCATTCTCCTTATTCTAGTGCTTTTTCTAACTTGTGAGAGTCACTTAATCTCTGTTTGAAACTGTACCTGATTTGCTCCAGCAGCACGGCTTCTCTTACCAAGTTCATCCAAATGGATAAAGAGGAAGATGCCTTTGACATTTCTGCTGTACCAGGAGGATGCAGCTGATCCTTGGCCAAGAGCTACAAAAGAGAGGTTATTTTGGGAATGGTATGGATTTGTATGTATTGCTTTGGCTTGATTTACAGGCGCTCTGTCTTTGAGACGTGTTTGAGTATCTGCTATTGATGCATGAATAATACTGCTATTTATAACTTGCTTTCAGGCAAGAAAACTGGCCACTGCCACCAGGAGAGGCAGTCTGCCTGCCTGCATAAAAATTGAATTCAGTTTAGTTCCTCATAAGACTAGAATAAATCTAAAAAAAGTCCAAGTTCCACCACTTTTTCAAGGTGAGGTGGTGTTTTTGAGCTCTGTTACTTGGCCAGGCACAGCCCTCTTCAAAATAGCCTGTGCCAGCTGATTCATCCAGGCTCCTGGGGGAGCTCATGTCTTTCCCTTATGGTCTTTAAACTGTCTCTAGTAATAAATGTGAAGTTCTGCTATCTGGTGAAAATGTGTCATCTTACCACCTAGAATAATCTTTTCTGCAACCTGCTTGAAAGCTGATCTTCTCCATGGTCTCCTAATATCTGGTCTACTTAACACAGGTGGGTAGCTGGGGCTCTACAGCAAGTTCATTTGTGCCTCAAGTGTATTATTTCCTTTTGTTCTTAGCTAGACAGAGTGGATTAAGAACTATTTCCTTTTTCCTCTTGTGTTGTAGGCTTGGACTAACAAAAACTAAAGACAAATCTGGTATTACAGTACTCATCTTTGAGAGAACAGGCTGAGTGATAAGGTTCATGATTGGCAACTACTAGATCTGTAAAACTGATCTTCCCAAAGTCATTATTCAAGTAATTATTCAGTGGATAATCTCATAAATAAGGGGGTTATAGCACAATTGCATTCTCAAGAATAATACAGTTTTCACTTCATTTGCCTCTGGAATTTGATTTTTCTTGAACCTGGAAAGCTGAGTTCCTTAAATAGAGGATCAGTTACCAAAAATTACGAATTTCATGTAGGATGTATAGTGAGTCGGGTTATTTTGTGTAGGGAGAAGGATGCATTTAGGAAGAGAGAACGCAGATAAATCAAAGTTTCTCTCCAAAAGAGGTCAGGACACCCGTTCTGTGAATGTGAGGAATTGCCAGGCTTCAAATGTCAGCTATTAACTGGTGATGTAGTGGGCAAGGTGATGCAAAGGTGAACCGACTGGGAAACAGCTTGAGTAGGTGTTTTAGCCAAAAAAATAAAAGAAAAAAAAGCTCAGTTAGCATGAGAAAGGGAAGGGCAGGAGGTCTGACTCACGTGCTTTGAGTGGGTAAAGTGGCCAGAAGAGTTCTTAAATTTTGATGAAAAAAAAAAAAAAAAAAGATAGCTTTGGGGAAGAAAAAGACAAATGAAAAATGAGATTACCTTAGCTTCTCGAGAATGTTTTCTTTTCTTCCCTTGTTCTACATAACCAGGCTCACTCTGGGTTTGTAAAGCTCTCTTGCTTATCTTAGAATAACCATCCCGGAGCTTCAACCTTTTTACTAAACTACCTTTAAAAAAAAATCTAAATGGAAGTTTAACAACCCCTCTTCTCCAATAAAAATTGTTCAATAAAATCATAACTTTGTGTTTCTTGGCCCAAATCCATGTGTCTGATTCTGCATAGATGCAGGGCAAAATCTGAAAGTCTAGAAGGGCATCTACCAGATTTACTCCGTTTTTAATTTGCTTATTCTAACTCTGCCTGT
>NW_009910503.1:0-11658 GCF_000696875.1 Nestor notabilis
CTTCTGATGTTGAGGACACCAGAACTGCACATGATACCCCAAGTGAGGTCTCACGAGAGCAGAGTAGAAGGGCAGGATCACCTCCCTCGACCTGCAGGTGTGCAGCCCAGGATACAGTTGGCTTTCTAGGCTGCAAGCACACACTGCCAGCTCAGATTCAATTTCTTGTCGACCAACAAACATCAGATGAAAAGATTCAAGTCTTGAGGTCATCTAGCTCCACAAACTATGCAGCCCCCACATTCATAGTCACTTTAGATCAAAACACATACAGAAGGAAGACTGAAGTTCCTTACTACTGATGGCATGTCTGCTGTGACGCTGTCAGCCTCAGGACAGGCTGTCCCACACACTGCGAAAGAAAAGGTGTCCCATGGAGCTATGATCTTTCCTTGGCTTTTCTTCAGGCTGCTCCAACTAGCTTTCTCCAAAATAAAATCAGGATAGGGTACTGAAGTAGTTCACCCTAAAGATGATTCCCAGCAGGTGATAATGGATGAGACTGTGTCAGGTTTGGTTTCCTTTGACCTATACAATCCTCCAGTGCTACCCTAGAGTTTTTGATCCCCAGCCATCAATAAATGCCCTTATGTGACAACTCAAGACATAGTAAAAACAACAGTGTGCTGCATTACCGCTTGTGTTATTATTTGTTATTATGAACACTTTTAACTGAACGAATATATAATAATAATAATTATCTTGCTGTCACAGCAGCATCACAGAGGGCCCAGAGGGATTCAGAGACTAGTGTTGTGCAAAACCAACACATGCCACCTGGTGTAGAGTCCAGAGCAACTTAGGCCACCCTGCACCATTTAATTTATGTGTTAAGCATCATACTCAGGAACTGATGCATTTTGCAGGATAGATGGATGACTTTTCCAGTCTTCATAAAATTCATGTCATGAGGACAGTCTGAGCAGCAGGCTCTGAAATGTGCTAAGGTCTGGATCCAAAACTTGCTCAGAAATTAGGCATTCTGATTACTTAGAATAAAAGTTCTTTGAACACAGACAAGGAAGACTAGCTCCTCTAATTTAGTTGGACAGATTTAAATAAATTATTTAAACCTCCAAAATTAATTATGATTTAAATTAGCATCTGGAAATAATTATTTAAATAATTGATTTAAATCTAGGTTTTCATTTGCATTTTTCATGGTGTTACCTAAAGAAATGTTCATCTCCTTTAAAAGTTCATACTTATTTTTACTAATTAAGGTGCACTATACCTGCATATATTTTAAGTAATTACATAGTTCAGTAGAAATTTAATAATCTTCCTAGCTTTTTATAATATCATATGATGTTAAAATATTAAATACCTTTTTTTTTTTAAATTTAAGAGTGACATCTACTAATACTATAGATAGATACTTAAAGAAAAATAATGGTGCATATGGTTTTCAACTGGCATGCAAATAATTGAAACTTCGTTTTTGCAAGAGACTTCTTTGTATCTTCCAGACTTCAGAACTGAGATTCAGCCTTTGGGAGTTTGGGGGAAAGAAGGTAATATCTGGAAAAGCAGGAAAACTTATCAGCTTTTCTATTTCATTATTGACAAAAACAAGTTGAATAAAAGAAGCAATTTGGTCTTTTTTTTTTTTTTTTTTTTGCTTTAGGCTGTGGAGAATAAGCTACTCTTCCTTTACTTTTCAGCATACTGGTTTTAGGCATCTGATCAGGACTTAGGACAACAGTTTAGCTTCTGCAAAGCTTTGACAATAAGTATACACAATGGTCTATCTGCAAAACAAAACCAAAACCCAAACAAACAAACAAAACCCAAATCAGAGTAGCTTGCATTAATTTAGCAATTACTCATTCTCTACTCATGAAATTATACTCATGAAATAGAATGAGAGAAAACCATTCATCCATTGAACTCTTAGTAAACAGAAGACTGGATAACAGAAGTGACTACTAGGCACAAATACAAAAGGGATAGAATAAACTAAAAATCATTTGAAACCTAATTGAGCCATCTAGATTAGACTACATGAGATTAGATCACATCAGATCCTGGAAGCAATGTAAAAAACACCTGGAGTTATCTTAAACTACAAATAGAGAGAGCATTACTTGTTAAACTGTAAAACATTCATACAGTATATTAATGTGTCTGAAAGGTTTCCTTTTCATAAAATTATAATTTGTAGGGATGTGATTTACTTTTAACATGACTTTACACTTAACCAGAATCTAGATGATGTTTTATTCTTGAAGTTACAAACTACAGCATAATTATATAAGAAATACACATTTAACTTAAGGAATGTACTCAGTGTTCGGCCACAGCTGGCCATATTGTTATTCTGGGAAGAAACTAACAAGCATAAATCCCAATATTTCACAGAGATTTCACAGTGGTTCTAAAAAGAAGAATATGAGAGTATTCTATTTAAACAAACTGTTTATGTAGTTTTTTACTGAAATATACTGCTTGAATAATCTAGATTTAAATGTAGATTCAATAAAGCTGAATGATGAGCTGCAAAAGCAATAATGTGTTTATCTTTCATGTAAAATTTTGTAATTATACAGTAACTTATATATATAATGTGTAATTATGTACAATGCATGTCTCTCTATTCCAGAACCCTAATGACTACATTTCAGAGTTCTTAGATACAATATAGTTTCTGGTCACTTATTAGCTTCTTCCTTAACGTATTTTTCCAGGGTAGTAATCACTAATCAGCACCAATAATGTTTCCTACTCTGATATAATGTTCCTGTACCAAAGGGGATCAATTCAATAAGATAAGACATATTACATGATAGATTAGGGACCCAACAAAATCTTTCTCAGCTGAATGCTTCTGGGAATTCTTCCTTTAAGCAATTATGATACAACTGATTTTTAACAGTGACTTTTCAAATTAAGAGTTCAAGAGACATCATTTTCAATTTACCATTTTTAGATGTGACATAAAAACTTCTTGGGGGAAAATTTAACGCTTATGACAAGACTCAATAAATCATTTTACAAATTAATATTTTTTTTATAAAAGCTTTGCTCAGTCCTTGTTTTGGAAAACCTTTCCTCTTCATAGTCAAATCATGTTTTAATTAATTATTGGCCCTTTTTCAATTATTAGTTTCACACTTCCTGCATTTGGGTGAAGATAAATGACCAGTTCCCACTGAATTGAAACTTACTGCCCAGTCATTAGATAATACTTTTCAGCAGCAGTGTCTCAAGATTTTCAGGTAGCAATTCAGAAAAATCTTGTATCATTAAAAAACTGTCAAGCAATCCTGATTATTTATGACTTTACACATTTCTTAAAAAGTCCTTAAATGCATCCTTAAACATATATTGACAACAGTAATGCATTGAATACTAACAAGTACAAAGCTAAATTGTTCATCTGTTCACAAGTTTTCATATGTCAGCCTATGCATTCTGTAAACTTAAAAAAAAAATGACATATCAATTATATAATTTAACAATGGATATATAATTTCACATTTGATTCCAAGAAACTGTGACCAGACTCTTCCTGAATAAATGTAATTGTTTTAAATATTTGTTTTGGCCTTCTAAGCTTTTCATTGTTTGTTGCTGCTTAGCTAGACTTGAGAAAGCTTCAAGTGAAAAAATAAACTAAAGAGGTAAAGAAGAACAACTGTGGAAAGACAGGTTTTAATAAAGTTGTTTCTTCAACTTTTTCTAATAAGGCAGGAGGTGGAATAGTAATGAAACTACCATTTTTAAAGGTTGTGGGTTTGCTTGGTTTTTCTTTTTTTTAAATTAGTATTTTCATTTCCTATGGACAAGGAAAGAATATTATAATCTGCAATAAAGCATTTCTTACATCTTCAGGTTTTCTTGGCATTGTATCAGACTACCAGAATGTCAATATCACTTTCTTAAAGCTTGAATAAGTCTATTAGTATTTCATCAGATTTATAAAGTGGGATTCTTTTAAAAATTATTCTTTTTATATTGTTGCCTAAATAAGCCTTTTTTGGGTCTAACTTCTGGGTTAAAACAAATGTAGTTGAACTATCTGGCTAAATTTGTAATACCATTTTCTGAAGCTAATGGCCCCAAGACACCATTTTTAAATCCAAAATTGCACCTAAGAAATGTGTGGTAAAATTTCTATAAACAAATCTGTATTTATGACATCTTTTACTATCTAACAAAGGAGAAGGAAACAGGGATTTGTTTCATCAGCGATATTTCATTACATAAAATAGTTGATTTCTTGGCCTATTTAAGAGAGTCTCATTTTGTTTCCTATGGTATGGAGCTACCAACAGTGCTAACAGATTTAGAAGGCCATGTAGTGGTAAATATATTTAATGGATATTTCAGTTGCTAGGGGTAGGAAATGTGTTTCTACAGTTACAAACTTCACTGCATGTTACTTCACTGCAGTTTCCATCAACTCATAGCCCAGACTTCAGTTTAAGTTTGCAAAGTACTTTTTTGATAATCAGGTGACAGGGGAAGTACTGATACTAAATTATATTATTTAAATGTTGTATTTTAGAATCATAGAATAGTTAGGGTTGGAGAGGACCTTAAGAATATCTAGTTCCAACCCCCTTCCATGGGCAGGGACTCCACACACTAAACCATATCGCGCCCAAGGCTCTGTCCAGACTGGCATTGAACACTGCCAGGGATGGAGCATTCACAACTTCCTTGGACAACCCATTCCGGTGCCTCACCACCCCCACAGTAAAGAACTTCTTCCTTACATCAAACCTAAACTTCCCCTGTTTAACTTTAAAGCCATTACCCCTTGTACTATCACTATAGTCCCTGATGAAGAGTTCCTCCCCAGCATCCTGCAGGCCCAAGTGGGGGCAGAAAGGAGGAAAACAAAATGATTAATCCTTTTTATTCATGGATTCTTTGTTTAACACGTCTGTGGCAATTGTTCATCATATGCTACTATCATAATGAAGTAAAAGTCACAAAAGATATAAGTTTCTGCAATGTTATCATTGATGGTGTTAATAAATATATAAATTTCATACCAGATTTACAAAGAAAGGGGTATGTTTTCTTTCCTGTTTGCAAAGAACTAAGTGCATTTCTTGCTGTTCTTCACCATAAAGTTATATTACATTTTCTTAAACATTTTAGGTAAGTAGAGATGAAAATAGAGTAAAACTAATGAGAAAAAAGTGGGAGATAAAATTGTATTGTTAAGACAATAATAGGGAGGCTATGCAAAATGGAAAAGGAATTTAAGAAAATAGAATATAAACCAAAAGAATTTTGACCATAGTCTTTTAAACTATTAGCTTACAATGATAACTTGCAAAAATAAACTCAAGAGCAGCTTGCCCCAAGTACATTACATAAATTTAATCAGTTCAGTGTTTGTAGATTAAATGGTCTCCCTCACATTAGTGTTTCTAATGTTTTTCTGTCTTTATCCTTCTGCTGCTTTTTGCTATAAAATTGTTTTAGCTGCTGTCATTCTTCAACGAACCTTGATTATGCTATCCTACATGCCAGCAAAACAGGTTACAAAGAAAAACTAAGTAAGAATAAATGATTAAATACTGCACCACAGTACATGTATACAGGAGAAGAATGAAAGCCACCTGCCCAGGCATAAAGCTTACATTTTTAAATTTTCCAGTGTTCTCACTTTCTAATTAATACTTTTATGTTATGTTTAATGTTGTAGTCTTTCACAGAATAGTGAAATGGTAGGAATGCTTTTAAATTTATACAATACAGGCAGATGTGATTACAGTGCAGTTTCATCAAGACTGTATTTGGAGCCTTGCAAAAGACATTGTATTCAAGGATTTGGGGATGTTTAACAGGCCATGCCTCCTCTATTGGGCCTTATACTTAGGGTTTGTGAAACCCATGTGTTTATCGTATCACCTGTAACTTATAATATGGAAAACATAAACTCTGTGTAGGTCAAGGGACAGAATGTACTGATGCTTACCATGAGACCACTGTACGTTCAGAAGGTAGTGATCCCACATGCGCAGTTAACCTAAGCAGGCACCAGCCAGTGCTGTAATGCACAAATTCTGTGGCAAGACATATCCTGGCAGAATAACCTCAGTCAGCTTGATTGTAACAGGGAGACTGTGGGCAGCTTTCACTCAGTGCTGTGATCACACTACCTGCGTGACCTTGCCTTTATCTAACAGCACAGCAACAAGTTCTCATGAAAACATCCTTTGCAAATAGAGTTATTTTCTAGTAGGCAAATTATATAATAGCTTAAAAGGACCAAATAGGAGAGCTTGGCTCCATGGGTAGAACCTGTTCTGCAGTACACAGCCTGCTGTGGGAAAACCCATTTGGGCTCTGTCTGATGCTGTGTGTGAACAAAGCGTGCCCAGCATCTGAAGGGATGTAAGATTTACTTGCTGTCCGTATTCCTCTTATTCATAGAATCAACCAGGTTGGAATAGTCCTTTAAGATCATCAAGTCCAGCCTTTACCCCAAGACTGCCAAGTTCAATACTAAACCATGTCACCTCATCTATGCAGTTTTTGAACACTTCCAGGGATGGTGATTCCACCACTTCCCTGGAAAGCCTGTTCCAATGCCTGACTACCCTTTCTTTTTCTGCCATAATAAGGCTGTTATCATATTAAGCCATTTGTTGTCAGGCCTTTTCTTGATGAGATTCAGAAAGAACCCTGTACCTTCTCTCCCTCTCCTTGCCCCCCATCCTGGCACAGAACAGAGGGAGACACTATTCTGTACAAAATTCCACCACTGGAGGTAAAATACTTGTGACTTGAGTTGGAAACAGATGATTAACACTCCACAAACCTTGCACAATGGACTTCTCTTCCCCAAGATAAACAGTGTAGCAACTACACAAGAGTCAGGTGGTCCTAATTATTACAGAGCATATGAAACTGGTAAGCAATTTCTTTAGCCTGAAGTAGGAGCACTGCAACGCCCTGGAAACTGGGTTCCACGGGGACCTGACAAGGCAGGGCAGCTGCCTCTGCTGGTTTTTGGCTCATGTGCCACACTAGGCATACATGAGGTCCTGCTGTGAGCACATCCATGTGAGGTATGTGGATCCTGTGCCATACAGAGGTGATGGCCTCCTGCAGAAGACAGCTGTAGTCTCTCCTGTGGCCATGCTCTGGAGCTGTGGGCTAGGTGTGAGCAATGCTCAGGAAATGTTAAAGAATAAGGCCTCTAATGAAAACTGTCTGCTAAAACTTGGTCAAATTGTGGGTTGCCAAGGCTATATGTGTTGTGACAACTGCCCTGTCAGCTTTCAGATGTGCCCACTGAAGTCTGCTGCTGTTGCCTTGTTGATGATGTAAACCCTGGGGTTTACAAAGTTTATGTGTTCAGTTGTTTTGCTAGACTGCCAAACCTTTCTGAGAAGTACAATCAGCAGAAAGAAAATGGTATTTTAAACAGTGTAATTAAGCTAAAATTGAGCAGGATTTGTCAGAAAGAGGAATTTCTCTAGCCAGAGAGCTTTCACAATGCTGAATTTTAAGAAATCTCAGGGTTTTGCTGCAAATATTGGAGGTATTAGAAACTTCTAAACATACATTTTGCTTGTAATGCTTTGTATAACACCATGGTTAATTCAGAAGCAAAACAAATAAAAACAACACAAAAAAAATTATTGCACGATAGGTTTAATACACATTCTGCTATTAAAAAATTCACTTTCAACTGTAGAGTGGGAAGACACAGCAGGACACCAATTGCGTATTTTTCCTCATTTGAATACCTACAGTGTTCTGATTGTGTAAATTCTATATCTCTGAAATCTCAATCCAGCCTAGGGTGGTAAGGTTGGAGGGAAGGGGTCAAGGAAAAAACATGTCAAGCATTAAAGAGGGTTAAAAAAAAAGTAATCATTTTGCTTTGTCCTCACTCTCTATAAAATGAGAATTGGACCTACTGCCCTTCAAACAGTGAACAGCTAAACAGAGTCAGTCCACAGACTTAGGTTGCCATTCCAGAAACCCGGTGCTTAGTTATCCATTGTTAGAGGTGTGATGTGAGAAACCCACAGGAAACCATCAATGCTGGTGCATGCAGAGCAAGAATTTGAACCTGGGCTTCCTAGAGCACAATTAAATACCTTCTTAATCGCCTGTATATTGGAAAGCGTGAGGGACCAGATGATCACTGTCACCTGACTTCATGTTAATAAATTTATAAAGTTATTTTATGGAATACAAAGGAAAAGTTAAAATCTGTTGTCGCTCCAAAAGGCAGTTCTCATTTTCCAGCCAAACCTGGATACCCAGGACCCTATTTTTGCCCAGTAAGCACGAATGACTTTTTTTTGCCTATCCCTTTTACTCTCACAGAGGTGCATATATGTCTCATTTCCTTTTTCCCCTTTTCCAGACAGACTTGTTATTCTTTCCTCACTGCTGAGGATATCAGACATCAACTAGGCATACACAGTATTAATGATACTGCAGCATAATGTATGCAAAACAGTCCAGTACTAAATATCCCCACCAAGAGTTCTATTTGTTCAAGAGTATATTTCACACAGCCTTTTGGAAAATAATGTTGACTGCTGTGCTGATGGTTTCTTGAGGAAAAAATCTACAGACAGGGAACACTATCATCCTTTGTTGATCAATCTATGACTAAAACTGTACAGAAAAAAATGGTAAAGTACATTTCAGTATCTATATTCACCTAAAATATCAAGAAGAATTAGTGCAAAAGTCTACTCTAGGGAATCACGTTTTGTTAAACTTCAGATAACCATCCTCTAAATACAACATTGTATAGAAAGAACTAAACAATGCTTATGAAGTAATACAGGCTATTACTGCAGGATTTTGCCAAAGTCTACACATGAACAAGCATTACTGTTGTGCCTCCACAAATTTTCACCTTCTTGCTTACAGAGGTGGGCTTGGTTCAGCATAGCTGCTGTAGAAGCTCCTTTGCTGCATCTAATACCCCTGATAATGTCTGCTGCTACCTTATTCCTGCCCAACTAGCTCTCAATATCACACCTGCTTCACATGGCCCCCAAACTAATAAATCCAAGAGACCTTTGTATTAGTGCATCTCACTAGTGAAGTGTACATCACTGCTTGGTAACTTGCTTGAGTGAGCTGACTGAATAGATCCAGAACTGGATTACTGAGAATGATATACACAGACACATGCAAAAGTCAGGATCATGTCTCTGTATCTGATCAGTTTCCAAGACAGAAAAGCTTCTTTTCATTATCTCCAAACACATGCATTTTTGATTGCTATGCAAACTGGGCATTCATGATCATAGCATTGATATGGGAAGGATGAGGTTTTGGTACTGCCTTTTTAAGGTATCTGCAGGCTTGGGAAGAGGCCAGAACTAGATGTGTTCACAATTTTTTTCTGTGAAACATAACTGTCTTACAAAAATACAGACACACAACTTAATTGTAAGTTTAATAAATATAGTTATTAAGAACAAACATGGCTGTTTGAAATCCAACTGTTAAAATCAAATTGTTTTGAAAGATATGTTATTTCTAACTGCTGATTCTAACAAGAAAGAGCAATGCTGAGTTAAAAAGGTTCCTACTGATAATGCATTTTCATGCTTATAATCCCTAAGAATCTAAATCCCTATTTGTTCATTCAGTGCCATGGGCTTTACTGGCTTAAAGCGCTATAGCTTATAATTAGCTAAGCTATGTCAAATACATGACAAACTTCCAAGGCCAGCCTGAACATAATAAGAACTATGCTGGTATGTTCTTCATTAATATGACAACAAAGTTGTGGTTTTGACTTCATTTGTCAGTCTGCTGAGCTCCATATTCCCTATTTATAGCAAGCACTATAAAGATGTATGATGCATGCTGGAATGAAGTTCAGTTCAAGACATCAGTAAGTGAAGATTTTACCAAGGACACTAGGAAAAAAATAAGGTCTCAAAAGCCAAGGCAGCAATTTAAGAAAAGAAAACAAAAGGCATGGCTATATTCCCAACCCACTTTGTAATTATTGATAAGTTTCAAAGATGCTGATGGCAACCACCAGAGCATAATAGTGATGGTGGCCTGTATCCCACAACTATAAAAAGCTTTGCTAATTCCAAGGAGTGTTACTGAGCACAAGAGTGCCTGGAAAAAGGTCAATTAACACAAAACAAATAACAGAGGTAAGAAACTGTGAGTCTCTTACCAGTCTCCTTAGTCTGGTGAAAGGTTGATTATAGAGAAGGAAATAGGTCTTTGGGCACCCCTCAGAACAGAATTAGCTGCAGGCAGTTGGCCAGATGAATGCTATGCAAGATTATTTTTATGTTTTATACATATATAACAAAATAATACACACAAAATATAAAATTTTTTAAACATGCAGTACATCCTGCATAGGCAAATTTCTCCAAAGAATTTGCAAACATGGCTACAAAATGCTAGAAATATTGCTATCCAGTCAATTTAATGTAATCAGCACAACAACCTCTTGCATACATTCTGTCTTAAAGTGCATTTGGAAAGGATGCCCTATAGAAAGCTGAAAGTAACAAATTTTGCATTGGAACCACTTATAATATTTTTATTTAATGTTCATATTGAAACAGCTTTCTCAAATCCCTTTTGCATCTGCATACTATAAAATCATTTTGAAAGTCACAGCTTTTTCCTATAGAGTTTAGAAGATAAAACTAATGTTATAGCATATAAAATCTGTTAGCTATTTTAAATATGAGATCTTAAGATATTGGTTAGCTCATGTATGCTGTTAACTTATGAACTAACGCAATAGCTATATGATTTTCAGAAGAGCTCCATGAAAGGCTTTATTAGTGAAGGAATAGGAATGAATAGACTGAATCTCACTCAAGAAAAGGGAAAATAGAGTTTTAAACATTCTAAGAATTTGCTTTTCTAAGATATGATTGCATTGTCCTTATTCAGGAAACAATAGAATACAAATATATACTAAAATGCTTACACGAACTAGGGCTTTGAAAATAGAAATAGTTTAAATTTTTGTAGTAATGTTAGGCAAATAATATTTGTCCTTCAGAACCAACTTATATCCTAATGAATTTAGCATACAGCAAACAAGAAACATGCAGCATAAACCTGCAATTATTTGTAACTTTTATGCACACACTGTAAAACAAAAAGACTAGGACGGTCAATTAGAAAATAGAAAAGCTTATCTCCAGCAATGATTGCCTTAGGAGTACTTGAAGTAGGTGCCCTTCACACATCCTTAAGAGAATGGAGTCATCATAACCTGGTGATGATACCAACTCAAGCATAGTTTTGAGAGAACTCTGCCTGCCCTTTATCTTTGAGATAGGCACGTCAAATGCACCAGAATGACTTTTCATCAGTATTGCTGACCCACACCACAGGGTGGGTTCTTCCCTTAGAGTTCACCCTCAGTCCAACAACAAATTGCCTGAGCTTCTGCCAACAATACATCCCAGTCATATCCCTAGGAAAAGGCTCTCTTTCTCCCATGCTCTGGTCTGCTCATGAATCCTACTCTTTGCTTTACTCAGAATTTGTGTCTCACTCTCCTGATGCCATGGGTTCTGGCTCTTCATCTTCCATCCTATCTCCTGTTCCACTCGTCCTTAGCTGCTCTCTGCAGTGGTAGAAACTGCTCTTTCTCCAGAAAACTTTACCTATTCCGTGTGAAATGGCTAGGGCAAGGTGAATGTGTAGCATTCATTCCTG
>NW_009910503.1:11689-13476 GCF_000696875.1 Nestor notabilis
GCAGAACTTAGCACAAATAGGCAGTAAATCACAACCAATAAAACAAATCATCCAAGACATCTAATTTTCTTTAAGGAAGAGAAGAGAACTCTCTGTTCTTTGCAACTGATGTCACCTAATTACGTTTCAGATACTCACTGAAACACTGGACAGCTTTTCAAATGTCTATCACCTGTATTCTTGAGAAAAATGATGACATCTAGTGACAAGACAGAAGATTACAGCTCTGTCTTTGCAGGACAATACACATTCACCTCTACACTCGTGGCAGCTATATACTCATTGCAGTGTCAGGATTAACTGTTTCTTGTGTTACAAATCAGCAGGCATTACAAACCAAAGACGACTTAAATTGCCTGGCTTGCTCGGATCTGTATCCAGCTGCATTTGAAATGCACAGCATTTTTATTTCACAAATCAAATGTATAATACACAGACATGTTCAGAAAGCAGAAACTGTAACATGCACTCAACAGACTTTTTTGCAAAAACTAGCAAAAATTAGTACTGTCTATATACATCTGCCTGTCCCCAGTATGGATGCTATACCAGGAAAAATCAGTTTTGTATTATTCTGATCACAACATAAAGAATAACATAAAAGTCTGGTGGTAACATTGTATTTATAGATTAAAATACATTGGTTCAGGCAATATTAGTCTCTGTAACCTTTTTCAAACAGTTGGGTTTTATTTCTTTTCCCCAGAGGGCATTAATTCCCTCCCAGTGTTGTACACAGTGAATGAATTTCTGGGTTACAAAATTTGTACTCATGTTTCTGTATGAGTTCTTAATTTTGATCTAGGCTTACAAATGCCTTTCTGTATTATATATCTTTTCCAGCTTTTACTTTACCAACTTGGCAACATAAAGCAAAATTTGTACTATTCAACAGTTCATTTTATGTTCTATTAACTATGTGATACAAAACAAGGCACTGAACTACAGCACATTATGTAACGTAATTGGCTCTATTGTACCATTCTGGACTCATTTCCAGCTGTCCTTGATTGGAAATTCGTTATAGAAAACCATAATTCTTATATTCACAGTAGCTACATTTTCTAACTTGTCCTATATATCCTCTTACAGTTCCTTCCTTCCTTCCTGATAAACTTTCAAATTAATCTAGAAGGCAGTTTCAGTAATGAGACAATAATTTAATCCTATATTTCCTTGTTAAAGAAAGAGTACACATGATAAACTGGCCCATTTTAGTTCAGGAAAATACTGGACCATATTAGCTCAACATATCCTTTTATCCCAAAGGCTCAAGTGCATATCTGAATTCCATTGGATAATTATGAAATTTAGACATGTTTGCAAGTTCTGCTCTGAGCAACAACACAAATGAAAATGTGCTCAAATTTTGTCCTGATTAGATCATCTTAGTCCTGTTACATTACAAAGAACAATGTTGAAAATTCCTGAAAACTAGAATTTTGACACAAGAGATTTGTTTTTGTGCGTACTTATTTCCATTAATAGGAGTGGGCAAAGATGTTTTGCCCTTCAAGTCTGCACCAAGTTTTAAACAGAATGATTCTGTAGGGACAGAATGAATTGTTAAACACTTGTCCTTTCATTTTGATTCTATATTGTTTCTGAGAGCTGCACCACAGAACTTCAGTAAAAGTAACCAGTACAACTACATTAGTAAATTCTTATTATAGATGATGTTTGTTAAAATATAGTTTCTAGTGTAAAGATTTCTCTAGCTGTTCTTTTTTTTTTTCTGCCTAAGCAATCAATATGTAATTATTAATACAATTAATTTAATAATAAAT
>NW_009910504.1:0-9249 GCF_000696875.1 Nestor notabilis
TTGCTGAGGGCACACTCAATCCCACTGTCAAACATCAACTACTGCTGTTGATCACTTTTTCCTACCAGCAATGAAAAGGAAACACTAGGGTTTTGCAGATTCCAGAAGAAACTTGGTCTCTAATGTGCAAATTTGCTAGATGACTGTTTCAAAGAATGGAAAGTAGAAGATAAAAGAAGTCAGGGTGAGGGCCGTAAGGGAATTCAGTTGCTGCCTGTGAAGTCTCCCTATCTACAGTGAAGGCAGTTTGGTAGTTTAAGAAAGTACCAACACCCACACGAGTCAGGAACAGCCTTCTTCAGTCTCAAGAAGTGGTGAGTATTGCAGCTTTGCTCCCATCACCCTGCACAGCTCAGGCAAGGAATAATAATATGCTTTAGCATATATATATTATTGCATATATATCTAGCATATATATATATATATATATTAACACTTTAGCAGTGTGAGAAAGTTTGCCTCTAAGCATTCCATGATGAGAAGCCTGGCATATGCCCGAAGATTTAATTTGAAAACATTAATACTTCTCAAAGCCTCTCCCCATTATGCAAAAGGCCTGTCTCAGAACGGTGGTTTATCTCATTATTTTCAAGATAAGATGGAATCTATGTTTCTCATCCAAAAGTATTTGCAATTACATAGTGCTCTTTGCGAGGTCTTCAATCATTAGTTAACTGAACTCCAGTAGCCACACATCCTGCAGAGCACAAACTGTACAATTCAGCATGAGCTGAATAAAACAGTCATGAACTGTTGTCTGAACTTCCAAACAGCAAAACCACAAAAACTGCTTAAGCAGTCTGGTTTTCAGTGACAAATGAGACAGGAAAATGACAAAGATGCCCTTGCTCCAACATGTTCTGCCAGTCAGATTTAGGAACATCATAAATCAAGTCTCCCTTTGGAAAAGGAAAAAAGTCCTCTGGTTTCCCATGCAAAAGCTATGTTCTTGGGGCAGGCCCCATGTAATACAAGTCTCACCAGCCTGTCCTTTTAGGTTGAACCTGTACACACCTTGCAAGTGAGCTAAGTGTCTATGGGTGCCAGTGAAGCCATATAGAAAGAAGAAAGCTTTATGCTTCCAACTGCAACTGATTTCATGCAGACAAGGCTATATCCTGCTTGCATGGAAAACCTCAAACACTGAGTGTTGCAAACATAATTAAAACCTACCTGCTTTTTTAAAATATGCTGTTCTCCTAGCTGCTATGTGACTTAAGCTTCCAATTACCTGTTAACTTCTGAATAGTTGCATTAATTCAAGTATCAGTTAAAACTGTTCCCAAAATCCCACAGCCTCCACCAAAAAAAGAAGAGTACACAGAGCATTAAAGCTTCCCATTACCAAGCTCATGAAAGGAAGTTCTACCTTTAGATTGGGGGTGAAAGGGTCTGGAAGCCTCATGTTCCGTGGGAAGGCACTCAGGATCAGATTCCTTAGCTGAATACAGTTAGGTGGGATCACATCACAGAAACCATAATGGTAGTCACAAAGAAATTCTGGGAAATCGTGCAACAGGACCAGCAACACACGCAGAGTGCCCTGGAAAATAAAATATGAGAAAGCTTGCACAGCCATTCTTCCATGCTATGTAGTTAACATTAACAGGAAGAAATTCATTTGGGGAGGTAGCAAATTTCTGTCCCACACCAGATTTGCATTTAACACTAAGATATAAATTCTAAAAGCACATTAAATACTATTTTGATACCAGAAAACCTCTATTTTCAGACCACTTTGGCTAGAAGCAGCATCTATTAGCTGTCACTTTTTTTTACCTTGTAAAGAATTTGCATAGGTTTGGTGAGTTCCACATTTCTAAGGAAAGGAGCTAAGTACTTGAAGAGATCAATCAGTAACTGGGCATACATAGGCCAACCCTGTCAAGAGAAAAACAGCAGGTGGAAAAATGTGCAATGAAGAGCAGTTACCATAACTTCAAAACTGTAATTAGACTGTCTTCATATAAACCTGGATCAGAGTTACAACACACTGCTACCTCTAGCAGTGAGTGCAGCACAGCTTTAGCTGCACATCGTGTGCCATGGGTGTTTCTAGAACACTCCACATGCCATCCTGTGTTGGCAGTATTTGGTCTGACTACAGCTCTTCCAGACTTTCACAAGAGCATGTTTATTAACCTCAATTCACCCTACAGCCCATTGTTTACTGACACAAAGATTCTCCTCCATGCAGTTAGGTGACTGTGAATATGGAAGACAACAAAACAGAACAGCCATGCTACTAGTGCACTTCTAGAGATGCGAAACAGCACCACACTAGGTAAGCCTCTGTGTGAGCTCTTTAATTCAGAAGAGAGAAACTGCAGCCACACCTTCTGCTGTGGTGTATGTGCCAGCATTCTTGCAATAAATATCCGATGGGAGATCAGTTCCAGCCAGGCATAAACAAAACCTGGAGCTTTTGTAGGCCTCAGGATGTGAAATGTGTTACTGAAAGAAAAGTTAGAGCAGGTTAGAAGTGCACCGCAATAAGATTGCTTTCCATAACATTGAAGGAAAACACACAGCCCTAGAAGCAAGGCATTTTAGCATCTTGGGGCTTACCACCATCTTCCTTAAAACAAGCCAGTGGACAGTCTATAGGAGGAACCAGTTACTCCAAATGTGATTAAGCCACCACAAAGGAACAATCAGATAGCATTCGGATTAAAAATCTTGATCCTACCAGGAAAAGGATGAGCATTGTGGCCAATCTCAAATACATACCAGAAAGCTGTGAGTGTCTGGAAGTTGATGGTCTCCAGCACATGCTCAGGAGCATTTAATTCCAACAGCAGCATGATGAAAATACGATGGTAAGGAAGTTGCTGAAACTCACTCTGCCGAACATCGTGGTCTTGCAGAAGAACTCCAACCACAATGCCAAGGACCTAAAGAGATCAGGACATGACAGTGGTGACAGAAAATTACTTTGCAAGTCTGCCTATAGGTAATACTTTAACCATCAGGTAAAAAATATAATCTGTAGATTCTAACAAGAACCAAAACTTATAGTTACTGGCAGTGCTACATAAAATAATATAATTTGTATCAGCAACTCCCAACCATGGTATTTTGTTCTCCATGTCCCATGGGTCACAATGACTGACTGGGCAGTGTTGGGAGACCTTAATTACCTAAGTCTTCCTAGCCATAAACATAGTGCAAAAGTATTGGCAAGGCCCTCACAAAATCAAGGCAGACACTCAGGAATTACCCAAAAGCACACTTTTAAGGCCTCAAAACAACAGCAGAGGACATTTTCGTTTCAAGGCACAAAGGTGAGTTTCAGGTTTGTTTAATACAAATTGTTTGTGAACAAGAAAGCCACCTGGCATCGTGATGCTCCACTCAATAGTTTATCAAGTCCTCAATCTGATCCATCAGCAGTAGCCTGCATTAAGGTCTACATTTTACATTAATCAGCAAAGGCACACCCGATTCTGCACTTTAAATGCCAGGAGTGCAAAAAGGGTTCCCAACCTTATTCAAGAGGTTGATCTTTGTAACTGTGTTAGTTGCCTCCCCAGAGTGCTTCACTAGCAGTGCAATAAGTCGCACAAAGGCATCCAGATTGTGGTAGCACTTGGCTCGAATCATAGTGGGGTTGGCAGCAGGGTTATGCTGCTGCTCAGCCTGAGCACGATAGCTGATCTCAACACACATTTCGGTGCAGAGGCGGAAAAAGCGGGTGATCAGGTCATCGGTTTTCAGGATTCCTTGCTGGTGCATCTATCCAGGACAAGAAAAAGAAGAATCTCAGAACTAATACCTCAGGAAGTGCATTTTACAACTTATTCCAAACAACACACACTTTACAAAGCACCGCCTTGCCTGGCACAATTAATTTTTACCATGCTCTCAAGAGAGATGGGTAGCAAGGTATCTCTGCTATTCCTTCCCAATATAAGTATTTTCAAGGCAATTTGAGGGTGGCAACACAATTTTAGCACAGGCATTTACTCCAAAATAGTCTTTTTGATCCCAATTCTTTTCAACCATGAACACAGCTGAGAAGCCTGTTTCAGTATCAGTTCTGCAACCAGCACTCAACCTTGCATGAAGGACAGTAAGAGGCGGCAGCAGTAGTTCAGTCTGCCCAGGCTTCAGGAGCCCATGCAGGATGTACAAGCTCTATGAAGGGCAGATTTGAGGTGCTAGCTCAGGAACCATTGCTACTTTGCAGCAGCACAGAATCACAGACTGGTCTGAGTTGGAAGGGACTTTTAAGATTATCCAGTTCCAACCCCCTGCCATGGGCAGGGACACCTTCCACTAGACCAGGTTGCTCCAAGCCCCATCCGACCTGGCCTTGAACACTGCCAAGGATGGGGCAGAAGCGGAATCTGCAGACTGCAGAAGCTATCTGCATCTGGAGAGTGAATTTTCCTGACAGGAAAATGATGCATAGAGAAAGACTGCATGGGCTTTTTTGTTTGTTTTACATTGGGGCTTGGTTTTAGTAACATATACCTTAAAGACACCTCCTTTTATTTGTTACCAGTAGCATTAAAACCACCAAAATGAAACAAATTACACTGCATAAACAGCATAATTGCTGACTCTTGGAGAACTTCTAGTATTTCTGGAGAAACTTTTTTTAGGAAAGGAAATTAACATATCCGCCTTCAAAGTACTATGCTCCTTGTTCTAAAGACTAGTGCAAAGAAAGCAATGCTTAATTTAAGCAGCCAAAGTTATGGTAATTTAAGTTCGATAACGAAACCTTGTTTAACAGTTATTAAAATATTCCTCTAAACCCCACAGCTAAAGCCTGTAAGGAAAAAATTCAAGCAAAGTTCAAGCAAATGCAATATATCAAGTTCTGATCATGTATGTACAAAAGGTAAGCAAACAAGTGTGGTAAGAGTGAAGCACGACAAAAGTGCATTGAGCATCAGGAGTACATGGTACTAAAGTATGTTTTATAAGCATACTTTAAGGTATAAAGAGAGGAAGGTCACATGAAGAGGTAAAGCTTATTTTTAAAAAGTGGGTTTAACACAAGACCTATGCAGGAGAAGTCAGACCAACAGAAAGTTGAGGAAACACTGCAAATTCACTAAGTCAGGGGCTCCCTTGCAGCTGTAGTCAAGGAGCTGCCAGGAAGACAGTTTTACGATGATGACTGCACGATATATAGGGATTTTGGTATCACACATATTTGGCTATAGAGGGCATCTCCCTGCTCAGTCACAGCTGGAAGGCAGATGCGACTCAGTTCATCACAGCTGCTAAGGTGTCCTCGAGGAAAATGTTGCAGGCAATTTAAATTTAGGCACCTCTTTAGCTAATGAAATTTCAAATTTTTCCTCACTCTAATGAATTATTCCTGTTAAAAAAGGGATTTCCTTGTTCACATGGTCTGAAATGATTCACTTGCAACTCTAGTAATTTCCTTTTGCAGGTTGTCAGAGCTTTCACCTGTTACCCATAATAAGAAACACTAGTCAAGCTTCATTACACAGAGCATGTCAGCACTATTCCCAAAAGCTATCTCACCTGAAGCTCTCCCACCAAACTTATCCCAAAACTGAACTCACAGGTTGTTGCTACAGTATCTGAAGAACAGGATCTGGGGAAGGGAAGGGGTTTCTGCAGAAATTTACTATCAAAACCAGGGAAAATTTTTATAGTCAACTGCTATACACCTGAAAGTTTCAAAAGGACACCTAACATGGATTATAACACTGCTTGAAAATGGAGGGCATCAGACCACACTGATGTTGAATAAAAAGCACCTTTCTTTCCAAAAGCTCTACCTGTCCAACAAATGCAGAGAATGCTTTGGTACTGTCACGGCCCGCTGCAGCTGAATGGTAGAGGTTCACCCACTCCCGCAGCAGGTATTCTGCCTTCTCCCTCAGACCTGGTGGGTCATCATACTCAGAGGCTTGGGAAATTCCTGAATGCATCATGAAATTGGGACCTCCATGAGCACGGTCAATCATTGCTTCATAGTTTGATCGGACCACTTCCATCAGCTGGGGTAACCTAACACAACAGAGCAAGAACTGGGTTAGAATTTCTCCTCCGCCAAGAGGTGCAGAAACCAGAAGCTCAGTCAAATATAGTTGGAAGCAAGTTATTTCTTATACTAAATCTTCCTATCTTCCACTGAAATCATCCAAGCTTTGAAGTTTCGCTTCAATTCACCCAGTAGTGTGCTGCAACAAAGCACCATGAGTACTTCAGAAGCCCTAAAATTCTGTGAGACAGTGAGAAGTCAGTGCTAAACAGCCTGGCTGGGGTACTACACTTGGCTGTAGTGAAAGTTAAGTCATACAGCAAAGACAGTGCACCCAAACTGCAGGCAAAAGGCCTTTTGTTTGGGACCTCCCACTAGCAGTTGTCTTGGTAGTAGTAGCCACCACCAGCACCACCAGCAGCTGGTTGACCTCAAGCAATCCTGAGTTGTCTAAGCTCCAACCCATTTCTCCCTCAAACCCAGCAGCAATTGCTTCCACCTTAGTAATAGGAGGCCTGCAAGTCCCACAGTCATTTCCAGATGCTGTGGCTGCTGCCCAGTTATCTGCTGGTGGATACACAAGCCACACACAGTTGGTGGATGATTGCTTTGTAGAGTCCAAACTGTCTAAAGAAGCAAAGAGGATTGTCTAATTTGATGAACTGCTTGTGATTAACAAATAAGCATATTAACGCCTAGATATTGAACATCTGAACAGGTAAAAATTTTGCCCAAATTTGAGATGAAGCAAGAATTCAAGCAAGTTTCTCACAGTACCATGCCATTTTGGAGTACAGTGCACAGAAGGATTTTTCCTGTTTATGCATTCAGTTTGCCATGATGCTGCAGCTGCCTCTATTTTGGCATAAAAATCAGCACAATTACATTTGAGTAACAGTGTTAACTGCAGCATAGGACTACAGCCCTCAAGAAAGTTTAAAGCTGTATGATTTGAGACATTGTCTATATAACATTCAAATCGTAAATGAGCATAAGTAGTAATATACCATACAGCATTTCAGTCTCACCCTTCTGGGGCGTTTCCTCTGGAATGAGCATTAATCCTCATGAGTGTCTCAATTGTGTGAAATAGATCTGCCTCTGTAACATGGGCAACACTTCTCTCATCCACCAACAGGATCTTTACCAATTGCATGGCAAATGCCACAGCCATGTAGTTCAAGCCATTCTCCATTGACTGTCAACATGAGAAAGGAAATAAAAGTCCAGTCACAAATCTTGAAGTGGACTGACCATCATTCTCCTCCAAAAGAGCAGGTACCCTTTACCTGAGCCAAGTGAAGGTCATACTGCTGCATGTTAACAAGGTGATTGCGGATCAGCAGCTCCACAGCTTCCACATTGTACTTGTACTCATCTCTGCATTCAATCAGGCACCTGAAGAATTGAACTGCTTTTAAAAAGCATACTTAACACAGTTTAAGTGAAGCAACTCAAATCTAATACTTCAGAAACTGCTATTCACTGTGATTTGTTACTTGGCTCCAGAAGAAGTCTCTTCTAGAGCATTCCCTGAGGTAACTCTGGAGGTGAAAACAGCCATCAGCCTCAAACATTCGCTGCCCAGAAAAACTGGTCACAACATCCCTTCAAGAGCTTCAGCAGAAGCAGCTCTCTTCTAAGGACAAGTTGGCACAGCTGCCTCGCTGAAGCACCAGTGCTCCTGCTGGAGGGATATGCCATGGCACATAGTTTGTGACAGCTCAGAGACATTCTCTGTAAAATGAGGGAAAAAACTCCCAACCCCCAGAGCATTTCTAATGTCTAATACCACTGAAGATTCCTATCATGTTCTAGATGAAGCATTATATGATCTGGTTACTTCTGACAAAAGCTAGTTACTTTGTCTGTCCAAATTGCAGCAATGAAAAATACTAACAGGCAAGAGACTGAGAATATACAGGAACTCCCAAAAGATGATGAAAGCTACATCAATGTTCCTGTTGTCTCATAACTGACCTAGTAATTTGTTTATTACACCATGGAGATCCATAGGCACGGCCGTCCTGCAGAGCCTTCAGCACAAGCAGATGACACTCACGATAGCGAAGCAGGAGGTCAGCATCTGCCCCACTGGTGGCATCCAGTAAGCCCTCTACAGCCTAGAACAGATGCAACCTGTTAGCAGAGGAAAAAAAAGTCCTCTTCCAAGTCTTCTGCAAATTATACCAGCAAGACTTATCACCAGAAGACTGAGATTTGCTAAAACCAATTTAGTTATCGTGTTGACCCCTTGATGAGACTATGTGAGATTTTACCAGCTACTATGGCACCTACACGTTTACTTCACACAGCTGTCCTACCACAAACAAGCCTCTCTATGCCCCACTTCATATATGCATCAAATAGTCTGAAAGACTGCATTAGTTTGGGCTGCAGCTTCTGTAAGTCAATGCCTCCTCAAAAGCAATTCTGCACATGGCTCACGAAAAACGACATGGAAGGACATTTGCAGAACCTGCTAGAGGCTAGCTCTTAGGTTTTTAGGCAAAGAGCTGCAGCACTCAGATGCACCTCTGCTAGTCTATAGCAAATGGAAGATGAGTCTTACAGGAACAGCAAAATTTACATGGGTGAGTCCTAGTCAGGATTAGCTCCTTTAACAGGTACAAACACTACCAGGCAAGAATAGTCTCTCTCCAGCTTGTGTTTTGCTGCTTGGATCCTCAGGTAGATAGATCTGTATCCTTCCACCATCCTCAAATGGATTTTTCTCCACGTGTCACTATGATCTGCACTAATGATCAGGCACAGATGCCAGCTCAGCTCACAGAGCTCACTGTCACACTCCTCTCCTGATACAGTCTACTAGTTCTCGCTGAGATGGAGTTAATTTGCTTTCTAGCAGCCCATATAGTGCTATGCTTTGGATTTGTGCTGAAACACTGTCAACAACACACCAGTGTTTTGCCAATTACTGAACAGCACTTGCACAGCATCAAGGTTTTCTTTCCCACTCTGCCTCCCACACCAGTTGGCAGGCTGGGGATGCCAAAAGGCTGGGAAGCACCACAGCCAAGACAGCTGACGCAAACCGAATGAAGGGATATTCCATGTCATATTACATCATGCTCAGCAATAAAAGCTTAGGGAAAGGAGGATGAAGGGGGGCATTCATAGCCATGTTTGTCTTCCCAAGCCAATTGTTCCATGTGCTGAAGGCCTGCTTCAGGAGTGGCTAGACAGCTGCCTGTTGATGGGAAGCAGTGATTTTTATTTTTGTTGTTTGTTGAAAAGCACACAGCTTTTCTTTCCCT
>NW_009910504.1:9280-17406 GCF_000696875.1 Nestor notabilis
TAATCCAAACAAACAAGTCATCTTGTCTTCCCTTTATTTTCTCCCTGTCCTGCAGAGGAGCAGAATGAGTGAGCAGGTAAATGGATGCTTGGTTGTTGGCCAGTGTCAACCCACGAGGCATACTCATTTGTCAGTTACTGCAAAATACAATCCCCAAGTGTGCCAATATAAATACAGTCCTATACTCAGTAGTATCTACCTATAAGGGCAGTTCAAATGTCATCTTAGCCTACAAATCATTCTGAAATCAAAGACTGTTCCTGAGTGCAATAGCTCTCTACTTGCCCCATGTGAACAAAACTCCTCTAAGTCCCAGGATTCTGTACCTTCTTTCTTCCTGAGCAGCCTGGCCACCACATGTACAAAACACCATGTGAACATTATGACCCTCTTCCAATTTTGTTTACTGAATTTCCAAAGACAGCAGTTGCTCAGTACTGTTCACCAAGCAAGACCCACAGGATGCATGAAAGTACAGTCACCAGCAAAGCAATCCACAAGCCAGATGAGTAATAAACTCTAGGTGAGTTGTTACAGGAGAAGAGTTGCTAACACTCACCTTCTGCAGTAGTCCAAGTGCAGCAATAGCATCCCGCGAGTTCCGAGCCACTACTACAGCCTCCAACAGGCTGCGCAATGCTTGAGCTTGAGGATTCATGGCCAAGGTGTGTGGAATGGACTGCAGGTGCTGCTCCAGTTCTGTCATACATTTGTCATAGATTTGTGCTACGTCATCTGTAGCCCAAGCTTGCTGCTTAAGAGAAAGCTGGAATGAGTGAATTTTGCAAGGATTATATTTCATAGAATCACAGAATCATAGAATAGTTAGGGTTGGAAAGGACCTTAAGATCATCTAGTTCCACCCCCCCTGCCATGAGCAGGGACACCACACACTAAATGTAGTAAATAACTGAATGGGAAATTTTGCTTCAGCTAACACAATTAATTTGTTTAATGTTCATAAGTTTGGCAATATCAATGTGTATTAGGTTACAGTGGTTTATGTGGATATGTAAGCAAACCAGCAGCCTAGCTTTGGAAGGTAGTTTCTGGTAATCTAGTCTAGCTTATCCTGAGTGTAAGATAAGTGTAACACTTGCTAAAGCAGCAGAAGGAAGCCATTGATAGGGCCAGTTTCAGCTGGTCTTGCTGTTACAGAAGCAACTAATTGGGCCAAAGGTGACGAGAGCGTCCTGAGGAAGCCTTCTTACTTCATCCCAGGTACCACAGCCTAGGACCACCAGAGACCAATGCGCAAGCGCCGAAGGGAGGAGACTTAGGATAATAAGTTCCTGGAACTAATTGTAATACAGGCCACCTATCCTTGGAAAAACTATGAATATGTAACAATATGGGAGATAAAAACGAGCCTTTGGAGAGCCAGAGTTGAGCCACAGAGGAGGAATCCCCTGTGAAGCTCCCAGCGCTGTAAGGAAAATATTCTTTGCTCCACAGACTTTGTCCCTGGCTAAAATTGATGAAGGGAGCTTGTTTCTCACACTAAACTATGTCGCCCAAGGCTCTGTCCAATCTGGCCTTTGTGCAACTTCTACTGACTGGCTATTCTGTATCCAGAATTTAGACCTCTTAAGTACTGTGGTTAGTTATGCTGGCATTTTAAATACAGAAATATGAGCAAATTAAGCTGTGGAAATAACTAGCAAACAATTCCAGCAGTCCTTAAGACCAAGAATGCATACCAAAACCTGCTTGATATCTCAAAATCCATGCTTGTCATCCATGGTCTTCCCACAAAAGTAAAATGGGATTTGAATAGAATATTTCACTGGTACTAAAATTACATGTGGTTATCACAACTTGCAGTTTTTGTCCCAGTTTGGGTTACAACCCCCTAAGACCGGATGCAAGATTTTAATGTCAAACTAATCATAACATAGAACTAATGCATCTTATAACCACTACTCCTAAGCCTGATTCTTACTAGTCTTCTAGTAAGGGACACAAGTACCACAACATTCACGAACAGGGCATTAGTACTCACAAACCGATTAATTCAGAAATCTCTACCTTCATAGGCTGAGCCAAGAATCCTGTAGGCTGAGTTAAGTCATTGGTAGGCAGGAAGCCAGGGACATTGCGTGCAAACTCTTCGTAAACAGCCAGCTGTTTTGGGTCCACACCTCCAACCTTCGCAATGAAAAGAACAGGCATTAACCTCATTATTAAGCACCATGGCAGTAAGAAACGAGGGCAATTTGCGTAACAGATAGCTGCTCAGTCACACTCTTAAATTAAGTGGCTAGGACATAAAGAAGAACTCAGCTGCTCTGCACTGAGGTCCTATCATACTGGCTTCATCCACAGCTGACAAGAGAAATGCTCTACAGAGACCACAAGATATGTCCTTTAAGGGAAGAAAACATAAGATGACAATGAAACAGGCTAGTCATCTTTCAGTGAAAGAAGCAGCACAGCACAAGAGACAGGACTTTCAAGGTCCTCTAGGAGTTAAGAAAAATTATAGGAACACTCTGGACCAACATATTCATGTATTTCCATTACTAATCAAGTTAATAGCAGTTGCACTAGTAGACAAGACTAGCAATATACAGGACTGCTCAGCTGAAGCTCTGCCACCCACTTTTCATTACCAGAAGGGGGAGAAGAGCCACATCAGAGTGTGGCTCAGTTTATATCCTCACCTTTAACCTGATCTGTTCTGGCATCCTCTCAGCCTGGTAAGTTAACACAACAGGATCACAGTACCGACGACCCTCTTGTCTAGCATGTTTTCTGAGCTCAAATTCCTGGGGGGGGGGGATGGATTAAAAACAAAACAACCAAACACCACAATGGATTTTAGATACTGAATCTGGATATATATGAGCACATATAATGCTTCTAAAAGGCAGCAGTCCCATACTTACAGTTGCGAGCCTCTTATCCATCTCAGGGCCTGCCTTTTCCACAGCTGTCTTCTGGATAAAGCAGCAGGCCAGCTCACAGTTGTCCTGTGCTAACTGGGCTGCTGCCTGCTCCATCATGTCCCTCTGTTGTGGGGAGGCTGCCTATTGAAAACCACAATCACCAGTGAAGGCTGTACATCTTCCCTGTATTTTACTAGCCTTAAAATCTGTGCCACTGCCTTTACAGAACATGAGCATTAAAAATGAATGCTCTTAAGAATGCACTCTATTTGCATGGAATATACAACAGTAAATTTAATTTTGCATAGCTTTGAATAAAACATGGAAGCAAGATGACAGCAAAGACTTTCAAAGAAGGAATGACATAGCAGGAGGTTCTCCATCAACCTATCTCCAGGGCATATACATAAAGCCCTACTTTGGGCTGACGCACATATGACAGATGTTAATGCAGGAAAAAGAAACCTCACATCACAGTGTAAAAGTTCACCCACTTCCTAGGTTGTAATCAGAAGATAGAAAGGTACATCACTAAATGGAAGATTAGTCCTAATCCTTTTTCAGTAGGTTCCCTTTCTGATACAGACTTTCTTCTTTCCTTCTTGGAGTCTGGTTTCAGAGAACCCTGAACATTTGGACTTACTTTCTAGGGTGCAAAGCAGCAACTCCCACTGGAAACAGAATATACAAGGTGCAGCAAACAGTCCAATATACTTGGATTTGCTTGCCCATTAAGATCTACTCCTCTTTCATACCTTTTATCTGGTATCTTACTGTGTTCAGCTCTGGGGCCCTCAATGCAAGAGGCACGTGGACCTGCTCAAGCAATTCCAGAGGAGGCCACAGAGATGCTGCGACGACTGGAGCAGCCCTGCTCTGGAGACAGGCTGAGAAAGCTGGGCTTGTTCAGCCTGGAGAAGAGAAGGCTCCTTAAGGGGAGACCTCAGAGCAGCTCCAGTGTCTAAAGGGGCTACAAGAAACCTGGGGAGACACTTTGGACAAGGGCCTGTAGGGACAGGACAAGGGGGAATGGCTTTAACCTGATAGAGGGGACACTGAGACGGGATCCTGGGAAGAAGTTCTTCCGTGTGAAGGTGCTGAGGCACTGGCACAGGTTGCCCAGAGAAGCTGTGGCTGCCCCATCCCTGGCAGTGTTCAAAGCCGGCTTGGAAGGGGCTTGGAGCAACCTGGTCTAGTGGAAGGTGTCCCTGCCTGTGGCAGGGGGCTGGAACTGGATGAGTTTTAATGTCCTTCCAACCCAAACCATTTTATTATTCAAGGATGAATCACAGCAAGACTGCATACCAAAGGAGTATTTCTGTCCCTCTTATCAGAGGATAACAGCACTTTCTTTTATGGTTACCAGCTTGACACCCAAACTCTGAACTGTAATTAGCACAGGAGCTAACAGTGGTCACTGGCTGAGCTCACACATGAGCAAAGCAATACTAAAACTGTTTACTCCCATCCTTGTGTTTAAGATGGATGGAATAAGATTCACTTGTATGCTTTTCCTGCTCTTCATCTTAGCAATCACGTTACCTTAAGTTCTGTATATGAAAGGTCAAGTGTATGAGACCTGAGATTTGCAGCATAGACTAATCATCCCATACCTGCAGATGCAATTCTTTGTAACATTCTGCACTCCCTTCAGAACATTAAATTCTCCCCTCAAGGCAGCTGCCATGCAAGAGAGCAATGGTGCTGCAAAAGGACCTTTGCACTGTCACTCCACACCAGATGGGAGACAGTGACATGCCCTTAAGCAAGAGGCAGGCAGTCCCTGCACTATTTCTCTTTTAAATCCCTGAAAGAGATCTCTGTCTTGATCTTTCTGAGATCTTCATGCTCTTGTGTCTGTGCTGACACCGATGGTAAGCACAGGAACTATTCTGGGCAGCAATCGCTGTTCTGGCCAGCAGGTCACGAACTGTTCCATTTAGGTAAGAACGTAAAGCTACCACTTCAGCTCAAACTTTGTTCACTATAAGACCTAAAAATAGCCTCTAGAAAACCCAGTGAATTCACAGCTGTGCAGAAGAGTCTTTCCATATCTGCTAACAGCACAAGTGAATAAAATCTGCTTCAAGCATGCATGCTGAAACAATCCAAGGCATGACCGGAAGGTCCCAGAATCAACTCTGTCCTCCCCATTCTAGCTTTTCTACCTCAAATCCCACAGAAAGATAGGCACTCCAAGGCTTCATGATGTGATCAAACTGGAGAGAACAGGGTGGCAAAATGAAAAGGTAGTTGGGAGGCTTGTGAGCAATAAAACAATATCCACCTTAAAGGCCTTAAGAGTGTCTGACATGAGCTGTAATCTCAGCACAGTCTTTCCGTTGTTATTCTGCAAGAATCATGAGATTTTTGTCCACTAAATTAAGCTCCACACTAGTTAAGACACATAATCAACAAGCCTACAGTGTGGCGAACTGATTTGCTAGTACTGGACATCTACAGTCCTGTAAGTTGGAAGTAAGCTTCAGATGATGTAGCTCTTACCCTCAGTGCAGTAGCAAAACTATTTTTCAAGTTGGTAGCTATGCTCATCAGCAAAGGTTCCCTGCAGGTGATCATGGCCATCCCAGCTGTCAGGTTCCGCATCATATGGTGTGCGGCCACACGCATTCGTGACTCCTCTGAATCCAGCGCAAAGTCCTTCCTGACTATCTGCTCACAAGTAGTCATGGCAATCTTAATAGATCGATCCACCACTGGATGGACAAGCTCTTGCACTGCTCGCTCAATCGCCTGCCGCACACACTGCTTCAGCTGTGGGTGGGCTTGGAACAGCGGGATCTGGAGAAGGATTAGGGGAGTTAAGTGATGATAAAGTAAAGTAGAATCCCATCTACCCTAGTGTTGTGGTTTAAGCTCAATCAGTAACTCAGAACCACACAGCTGCTTGCTCACTGCCCCCTTTTTGACCCTCCCCATTCAGTTTCTGAACAACTTTAAAGTTTACGGTCATAGATTGTTTGCAGCATGGTACTCCCATGTTCCATATGCAGCTATTACAATGTTTGGCAGTTCTGACACTGAGACATATGATTTTTTTTCTTCCAAAACTGTACAATGCAACAACTAATTTAAGAGCCAGGTCACTGACTGGTCAAAGGGAGCACAGAAGCTCCTTTTAAGCTTAAGTCCAAAGAGCTTCTATCCCAATTGAAACTTATTGCCAGAAATAAACTTGATATTAATGTCACATGAAAGATCACTTGATGTAAGATTGCTAATGCCACTACTAACCACCCCTAAAGCTCTCCATTTGATTACTTGTTAGTGCACACCCACCCCGTTACTTTAGAGTAGTGACTCTCCAATAACTTCAACTTACAAACTGCTGCTCCCGCCCACTGAGATCTATAGCAACACTGGTGGTAAGAATTCTTACAGCAAACCAGCTGTAAACTTACCGTTGGATTTAAGGTAATATGTGGAGCCAACCCTCCTAAAGAATAGACGTTGATGTCATGATAACTGTACTGGGGCTGTGGAGGAACTGTGGCTGTACAAGTGGTGCTGGTAGCTGGAGTTGTAGAAGCAGCTATAGAATACAAAAATGTTCATATTGAACCATTACTGAAAAGCAAGTGCTTATAGTGGAAGTGTATCAGCCTCATTCAAACCAGCAAGTGACTAAGAAGTAGTTTTGCACATTAATCATGAAGCCTCCTAAACTTCTCAAGCAATTTTTATTCTCCATTTTCCTAATCATCGGTACCAAATTAGCTTCAGCACGTTTTAACAGAGCTGCTTGTTACAACGCAGCTTAGCTCCTGATGTCTCGTTAATGGATCATCCTGCTTCAATCTCTTTTAAGCAGTAGCTACACAGAGCATGTGTAGAATTATTTCTCAGAATGGCTTCCCATTCCCTTCCCATCTTCTATCACAAAACTATCCAAGTGCTCCCAAGCATTCAGCAATGTGACAATAGCACATGTAGCTTTACATTTTTCTTTGCAGTAGCATAACCTGTCTTATTTGAACTTCTATGGAGCAGTTCTGGATTCTGGATGTACTCACTAGTTGTTGTGATGGGTGGTAGCTCTTCTGGCTGCTTCACGTCCTTCTTTGGAGCAGACAGCTGCTCATCCAGATTTTTCAGACGATCCTTGTCTTTCAGGAGGCTTCCAGGCTTCAGCTCATTGATGTCTAGTGCAAGATTCTTGCAGAGCACCTCAATCTCAAACTTCAGATTCAACTGCACAACAAGTCTAGTTTAGGCTACGTCACAATGAAAATACCCAAAATGTTTACTGGGCTGCTTGATTCCCAAACTTCCCATTCTAACCCCAGGCCTTTTAGAGACTTTAACAGTGACTGAGGATTTGACAAACATCTTGCATGCTGACCATCCAAGTCCTACCACATTAAGCAATGCCCAATTCTCCCCATGCTAAAGAAGAGAAATTTGGTCCTTCACAACATCCCTCTTTAACAGATTGTCAAGAAAACATCACACTCAGCAGGTATAGAAAAAAACCCAGAAGTTTACTTTTAGATCATGTTCTTGATGTAGCTCAGCTAAAACATTCATAATGGCCATTGTCCACGGGTTTGGAGGCCTGAACACCTGCAAGAGATAGAGGAGAGCAGTATGACAAACTTCTTGAATCATCTGGTTAACTTAACACTGGAAATTTGTGAAACATGAACAGCTATATGTGCACACAGCCATGGAAGAGTTTGTACAGCTGCAATTAGGGTTGCATTTAGTACTCTGTTTGACTGTAACTAGATTAGGAAGCTAGCTGAACATTAAACTGGAAACACAATGACCTGGTCCTTCTGCAAGATGAGTTCCATGTTAAGCAGAACTGACAAGAGCTGACCAGGGTCAAAAACACATGCAGGAATTAAAAAAAACCAAAAAACCAAACACCAAACAACAAATATATCCTAAAACCTCTTTAATGGCATCCTTATGTTTCTCTGAGTTCTATTCAGGGATACACTACCATGCAGTTCAGCTCACACCACCTAGACTACAAAAACGCACAGGCCATGTACTTTCACTTGAAACAGATCTCCTTCACTTTAAGCCCTGTCATCCCTTTTCTTGCTCTCCATGAAATGCAGTTGTTTTCCTTTTGTGAAAGAAGCTAATTACTTCCTGCCATACTTGTTTTGCTACTTGAGCAATAACTGTCAGCACAAAATCACTTACCACGCTCCTGACACTGGATTCTAAGACTTTGGCAACAAATGGCACCACATAAAGCAATTC
>NW_009910504.1:17437-47700 GCF_000696875.1 Nestor notabilis
TATGCTTCCAGCAGCAGTGATTTCACATCCAAATCCTGAAAAATACATCAACAATTCAAAAGGGGAAGAAGGTGGAGAAACAGAAACCACACTGCAAAAGTTGCACTTAAACCCTATTTCCTTACAGGGAATATATTGGCAAGGTTGAGTCATGACAGTCCTTGAATTTTACATACTGCTAAGCCGCAGTTGCTTCTTGAGCAAAGATTTACAGATACACATTTTTACAAGGGATTTATTAATTTATTTTGGCAAGAGCTTTTAACTAACTTTTCTGATATTAAAAAAATATTTAGAGGACTTAAGTGACCTACTCTGGAATCATATGTTGTACTTAGCACAAAAAGGAGACACCAATAAGGTGATAAAATGTCCCCAATACCCTATGCTACCCCATAACAGCGTAACAATTCCCACCAAACAAACCAATAAAGGCAAAAGCTCACTGTATGCAAGATGGGCTTGTTTTTAGCCAGCGTAATCATTCCCAGCCAGTGACCAAGGTTCTTTAACAAGGAACGGTCTGAGAAGTTGGCTGCAGCTTTATCTGATGTCAGTAGCACCTAATGAAAAAAATGCAACTCAAGCAACAACCAGAAGATAATCAGATTCAAAACCCAAATCCAACAGCTGATCTGACTGTAGATGTAAAGTTTTGGAATAATGAAGTACAGAGATCCAGTCACATTACAGAGATAATCAAGAGCAGCCTTCGCTTCAAGGTAGCATCCTGTAAATCTGCCCTGTAATGATCTCAAAATCCCTTCCTTTCAGGAGGGTCAAAAAGGAAGGTTACAATTTCCCAGACTTTCCCATTTACTCTGTCAAGACTGCTGTGACTCCTTGCTTAACCATCTCTAACTTGTCAAGGCAATGCTGCTTCTTAATGCTCCACCACACACCTGAAGGCTACAGTTACAGTTAGCACTTCTTGGGAAACCATTTAACTCTTATTTCAAGACTTACACCATTTCACAAGTATTCTCTGTTACTTCTGTTCCTTAGCTTTATAGGAGCACAAGCTGAACAGAGGTCAGCTGTGCTCTAAAGAGCCAGGAGATTCTTTTGCACTACAGCGTAACCCATGGTGGTTGGGAAATTCCACCAACAGGTTTAAAAATAGTGCTTGCTTTACAAACTTGTTTCACCCCCTCATCTCTTCTGAACTACTGCTTCTGCCTCCTCCTCCCCATAATGTTATCTTAGCCCGCTAGTAAATTTTGATTGCTACACCCTCTCTTTTAGACTATGGTTTTCTAATCTCTATACTGTCCCCGCACAAAAGAACTAGACCATAAGCAATTTTCCCCTAGGTTATAATTTGCAAGTCTCACACAAATTTAGAGTCCACCTACATAAATGAATTCAAATGCAGATTTGCCCTCTTATTATACAATCTGAACTAAGTCTTTGGTACATTCTTGACTGCAAACAGAAGAATCTTAGTATTCATTAAGGTAACCTGTTAGTTCGATTTTAAGTTACCAGGTAGATTTTTTGAATTGAACAGCAAATAGATTTTTGAAGATCAGCAACATAGTAAGCAAACAGCAGGAGGAAAACAGCACACTCCTAAATCCTTAAATCTACCCAAGTATTAGAAAACTTGTGCTACTTACTTTGATATTTCTGTAGGTTTCATTCAGAACCATTTTATTAAACTCTGGATTCTTAAGTGTGTCAAGGAAGTTTGAATATAAGCTGTGAAAGTTGGGCTCAATACTGACTCTCTTCATCACAAGATACTGTGAAACCCAAGGCATGAACTCTTCTTTCACTGTTTCCTTCAATTCTTCAACCTGTCTCCATACCAAAGAAAAACCAAGCCACAGAAAATATATGGTGATGACCAAGAACTTCTGGGGTTGGCTCTGACCAACATGGTCATGGTCAGTCAATTGCATTTAACACTAAAGTTGCTTTTTAAAAAATGCGTCAAAATTTGCATCTCATTATCCAAAGATCTGCTCAATCAATAAGGACAATCATAAAATCAGAACGACATAATAGTTCACCTCTCCCTCACCTAGCTTTTTACCAGGTAACTGCAAAATAAATGTGGACATCTTAGGTTAAATCAGTCTGTCCATGGACAGACAGCTCAGCTGGCAGCAGTAATGCAGATCTCCACTGGTTCATAGAAATCCAGCTTGAAATACAGGAGTCCATCAGCTGAGCCGTGCTACATTAAATGGTACCCAGCCTACTTATGATGTGAATGTTTGTTCAAACTTGCATTAATGTTTTTCAGAAACTTGCATTAGTATTTTACAGCTCTTTCAAATGACAAAAACATCAGGAAGGACTATGCGGTAATTACTCTGGGCATCTAACAGAAGTGTTTTCCTGAGAACAGAGCATTACTGACCTAGAACACTTCAGCACAAAGGATCTGACTAGAAGCAAGGAAACTTGTAGAAGAAAGCAGGATGAAGTACAGCTATCTTTTACCCAGCTCTCCTTTCCCTGAAAAATTTTATCTCCAAAGATCCAAATTTTATCTCCAACACTCAAGCAGAGTGTTGGAAACTACTATTCCTTTACAGTGTGCTCCCTCGCGATTTTTTGCAAGTTGGAATTTTAGTAGAAACACTAAATCACCCACCACTTCAGAATGGATTTCCAGAAATACATGAAAAATTGATTTTACTAGAGTTCTTCTATACTTGCCTTCTGTGTCATATTTGACTGAGACAGATTATTGAAGATGAAAGCAATTTTTTCCTGGACATTTTCTGGAGGTTCCACAATTCTCTCAGTTTGATCTGTTGCTACTAACAGTGTATCAATGTTGGTAGTATTAATGGAAGGCTGGAAGGAGAACAAGAAGTTAGAAATAGACAATACCTTGAGGCAACATCAAAGGAAACTTTTACTCTGTTCTGTCACATGAAAAAAACCCCAGAATTAAGCATCATCAGGTGACATCTACTGTTTCAGTCTCATTTTCAGCAGCACTCTAAGGAAGCCAAGTGGGTTTCTTACTTTACAAACCATGATCAGTACTCCGCAGAAGAATGCTACTATCTACGTAACAATCAGGTGTGAAAGACATTAACAGCTACACTATGGAGTGTGCCCCCCAGTTTGCTCACAACACTTTCAGCTGCCTTTGGGTTTTGCCTCCTTCAATTTGAGGAGCTTCTTTTAAGAGAACTATACAAACAGTACCAGGGAGCAAGATGGGCTTGACTTTACAGTGCATCAGTTACCACACAGTAACAGCTCTACAGACCCTCAGGCAACCCTGTAATGACTCTGAGTTCACAAGTTTGTTTATGGAAGTGACTAAAGATTTGGAAAACCTCATGCAGTTAGAACTGCTACAGCAAATGTGATTTAGTGAGCAGCAAGTGTTCTCAAGCCCCAGTAAGGGCACTGATGTGACAGATTACTTACTGGCACATCTTTCTTGAAGCTGACTCCAGTTGGTCGGGTGATTGTAATGGTTTTTGCAACAGTGGTGGTGGTTGAGGTGGTTACTATAGTGCTGACTTGGCCAGCAAGAGGAGCTTTTGCTGGAACTTGGGCCTGGGCCTGAGCCTGGGCAAGTGCAATACTTCCAGGGGTGGTGATTGAACCCTGCATCTTCACAGGAGGATCTCTGGATTGCTGTCCATATTCTATGTACTGAAAAAGTAGCACATACAAAAGTTCACATGCAAGAACAGAACAACAGGCTGAGTTTTAGCATGAGCAATATAAACGTTTGCCAACAATCTTTAAAATAGTAGACATTCACGCCATTAACGGGATCTCCAAACTATACGTTAGCCTTATAAAGCAGATCTTGTCAATACTTACTTACTTTCTTACTGGAGAGGAGCCTCGAGCTCTACCTCTGATCTTAATGGGTTGACATCAAGCATCAAAGGACTCGACATCCTTAAAATTAAAGTGATCTTACACAGCACTACCTGAAAAACCCCATCCCTGCAGGCCTGGGATAGCAAAGCAAAAGAGGGGAAAGAGCCTAAGAGAAATGTGTGAGTATCGAGAAACTGGCACAGGTTGCCCAGAGAAGCTGTGGCTGCCCCATCCCTGGCAGTGTTCAAGGCCAGCTTGGACACAGGGGCTTGGAGCAACCTGCTCTAGTGGAAGGTGTCCCTGCCCATGGCAGGGGGTTGGAACTGGATGAGTTTTAATGTCCTTCCAACACAAACCATTCTATGATTCTATACAGAAAAGTAGGTAAGAAGTCTTCCCCAAGGACTCCAACAGCTACATAGACATGGTAAAGTCTGAAGTTCACAATTAGTAAGCAAAACCACAGTTCTGAAATGGCCAACTTCAAGATCTTACACCTTCCGCAGCAGAAAATTAGTTTCTTCCTCGATGTAATACATTTACCCAGAAACTGGTAACATCTACAGAGTATTCCCATTACTCTGATCAGACCTTCAGGAATGAAATTTTTCTCGCTTTTCTTCACCTTTATGTGGATTATTTTAGCAGATATGAGTATGAAACTATAAACGTAGGAGAATGCCCTCTGTTTTAGAAGAAAATTCAAAATCCTTAAGGGACTGGAATATGAATCCCCTGAAGCACTTGAAAACCTCTGTGCACAGGCATGAGCACTGGTTGATCATGCAGTTACAGTCAGGCTGTTATTTCCACATAAGCAACCCAAACATATTTATGGAAACGGAAGAGGTACCATGTAACGCCCTTCACCTGCCCACCTTATCCCACAGCAAAACCTTTACAGAAAAGGCATTTGATTCTGTGGATGTACACTGCCTAAAATTGTGACAGGTGAGATTATGTTTCCAAAGGAAAACAGGAATTTGCTCAAAAGAATTTAAAATCATAGAAAGCCGGTGTGCTAACACAAACACTCACCTCCTGTAAGTGATGTGGGAACTGTATAAAGTGACTAATAGAAGCCAAGTGCTGACAATACTGGGGATAGTCCTTCAACCTGTCAAACATAACATCTATCAGTCTGATGCATAAACCCAGGTCAGAAACAGTATTACAGAGAAATACAAATGTAACACCAGCATCTCATTCCCATGCTGCATCACAGAACTACTTCTGGACTCCTCGCAGCAGCTGTGCTATAAACAAAGCATCTTCTACAAAGTACTTCTTATTGCAAAATCCATTTGAAATGAATGCATTTAACAGCAAAACACAAGATTTATTCACAGCAACTCATCTTTCCCTACATCTCTATGCTTCTGACTGAGCACACACTTGCATTTATATTCAGTTTTTGCAGTAAGGCTGTTGGATAACTCATGCAGTCTGGCTCAGTGTTTTAAACAGCAAACCAAAGTACCTGTAACACCTGAGACAGAAGCTTCACCTATGCACACCAATTATTATAGTTCTACTTGTGAATGCTAGATGCCGCTGCTACTCACTGAGAGTAAAATCTTTAGGTCCTGCTTAAAATGGTTCTTCAGAAAAGTAAGAATATGGCTATGTCTCAAGTATGACAGCCTTAAGAGTTTCTATTCACTCTGCTCAGCTAACTCCACATCACAATATCCATCCACAAAGGCTACAAGCAACAGCTTCTATTACAGATGAAATATTCCAGGGCAGATGAACTACAAAAGGAGAATAGGGCTAGAAGATAACATTCTCCTTGCTTGTAAGTCCACACATTTCTACTCATAACTAATTCCAGTAAGCTTTCTAATGCTTTTCAAGTTCAAGTATCTTCTTCCAGAATGGAGATTTTTCCTCATGGGTATACAACCCTGCCTGCTACAGCAGCCTACCTTGAGAGATTCCTTTCTTCGCAATCCAGTAAAAGCTTTGAGAACGCTTTTAATTTTGAGATACTTTTTGGCATACTTGATATTTCTACGTTAAACCAAAGTCCTAGAGCTAGTTTCTAGCCAGCTTTCAGTAATGAATAGTGCGAACGGCACTCCATTAGAATGCTCCTCTAAACAGTAATTACATTCACCGTTTCTAACAAGCTGACAACTTCATCTAACTCAACACTTCACTGAATGACTTTTGCCAACAAGTTCACTATATAGTTTCAGCGTCTCACTTTACCCTGCATTTATACAGGTACCACACTGAACGTTTCGATATTAAAAGTCACCCTTTAACTAGTACATTAGCACAATTTGTTTCAGTACAGCGTATCTTTAAAGTAATCCTGAAGTTGAGATGTGTAAATTTCTAGCACATATAAGCACTCTTGTACTGCACAATTACAGCAGGTTTGAGGTGTAACAGTACATCTTATGCCTTGTTAAAATATTACCGAACCCCACACTTACCTATTTTTAAATCTGTCTAGTGCAGCAATACCAAAATAGTACATTTTGGACGCAAAAGGCTTTCGTAAGGCTTCAAGAACATAGCGCAGGGCCAGGCCCAATGCCATGTAAGTAACCAGTCCTTTCTCTATGATACCACCAAAGAGACAGGCTGTTATGTGCAGCTCTTTATCTGGGTATTGGGGAAAGAAGCGGTATTCCTCAAACAAGTTCCTCAGCATACAGTTGAACACTTCTCGTTCCCGTTTAATGTTGGAATCCTTAAACCTCTGCAGCATTTCCAAGACCTGCAAAGAAATGGGAAATTGTTACCAATAGATTTGCTTTATTTCAGCTCTTCTGTATCTTCAGGTTTCAAGTGTGCTTGCAGCTGCTAAGGTAAACTGCACCACCACATGCTTGACTGCAAAATAGCTGCTTCAAAAACCCTCATGTTAGCCAGCAGACACTACACCACTATAAAAAGCTTCCTCTCCAGGCTTCAGTTATCTCCCTTTTCAGTAACCATCTTCACATAAAACTTTTATGTGGCTGCCTACTCCATTGCTTCAAAATTAGAAAAATGAAAATTAATGTTCAGTGCCTTACATAATTCACAACCACACAAATATATTAAAATAAATTTGAAGTACTTCAAAGAGCGAGTATATGAGACTGGTAATTACTCTCATTGAGACTAAACAAAATAATTATCAAAACTCTGAAGGCAGAACTTCAGGCATCTTTATATACGTGGATGTTGTAGTCATTTTTAGATACTTTAAAAACAAACATATTCAAGGTAAGTATAACTTATAGAGACTGCTTAAAGGCATACTTTAGCACTTATTTTGAACACACAAGCTTCCACTCCACGTTGAACTCTTCCCACTCAGTATCATTTCAGGAGTGTTAACTGGACGTCTAAAAGTCTAAGCTGAATGTAACAACCAAGTGCAAGTTTACTGTGATATCATCTTGTCTTAGAAATATACAACTTCAACCAAGCAAAAAAGCAATGCTGCAAGCACCTACCACGAGCCCTTTATTATTTTCCACTAAGACTAATAGATGAACAAATAATTACCATCAAGTTGCAAGTCATTGGACAAATGATGCAACTGGTACTGAAGGGAACTCACCTCATCTACAGACATGGTTGGATGTGGTGGATGGTTGTAAATACGCTGGAAGTAGCTGTTAGCCTCATCATCTATTTCTTTGCTAAAGTGCTGATTAGCCTCTGGCCACACCTGAGATAAGTCAGCTATTAAAAAAGGGAACAGGTATCATGCTCAGAACAACTTGAGGTAGCCAGGATTTCATCTAGTCCTATTCAACTCCTCTTACCAATCTACACAGAACCTGCTAGTTTTCCTGAAAAGTAGGCTATTTAACCTTTCCAGTAGTCAGGAACTGTTATTTAAAAATATACATGCAATATATTGTATTTATGCAAAAGAACTGTATCCTAAGTTAGGATTAACCTCCAACTGATGCATGCCTAGAACCCACTGCATCCCAAACTAACCTCAGCTGATGCCTGAACTAGATAAACACAAACAGCCTAAAGCATGCTACATAAGACTAATAAGCACACAATCTTCCACACAAACTTTCAGGCCAGCCAGTGACTGAGCTTTGAGCAAGTCTGCACTAGATGTTCAAGCCCAGATATATAAACAAATGGCCAATACAGCTGCCTCCATCGGTACAGATCAGTAACTTTGCTTTCATGGAGGAGCTATCAAAGGAAACACACCGTATGACCAGTGTGGAAGGTTTAGCATATTGCTATGCCTCCTAAAGGCAGCAGCTGATTGCTTGAACATTTAGTTGTGAGCATACTTCAAAGGCATAAATGAATAAAGGATAATGGCTCCATATTAGAACCAAATTATTCCTTTCAAAACTATCTCCCCACCAACTTTTGTTAGTCTTATTTGTATCCAGTATTGCAGTCTGATTCACTGCTTCACCTGTCAAGTTCTCTACTGCAAGAGCACCTTACCCCAGTAGCTTTGTTTAACCTTGTTACAAACCCAAAATCACCCCCTTACCAGATGCATACAGTTCTCTGTAAAAAGGACAACACTTTTGTTCGAAACACAGCACAACAAAAAACGACACAAACACTGTTCATTCAAATTCACCATGTTATGTTTTTATGCTAACAGCTTTTTAACCCTCCCCCCAGCCACTTGGCAAGCTTTCAATACAGAAGTTTAGAAACACCTTTTCCAGATTAATGGCACCTTTTCCAGACTAATTGCATAATACAAGAGCCACTTTTCTAACATTTACCACCTAGGGACCCAGGCATCCCCTGAAGGAAATGCAAGGTTAACTGCAGACCACAGTCACACTTCACAGCCACAGACAACACTACCACTTACAAGGTTTCATCTTACTCTGCTGGAACGTAGGCTGGTTCAGTCCAGATGTGCTCAGCTTCCTTTGCACGAAGGGGTCATTGTTCACTGCAGGAAGGCCCAGGGTTCCAGTTCCTAAGCCAGTCAGGCTACCCGTAGTAAGACCACCTACTGAAAAGGAAACCCATAGTAAGACCTCCTACTGAAAAGCAAACAGCTGGTCATCTCAGCTGTACGTTTCACAGTACACATTCATCACTCCAGGCACTTGTCATTTCCAACTCTGAGCTCTAGAATCTCCTAACTGTCTAATATCAAGCAGTTTTCTCATGCAATTCTTCATCTCTGTCTTAACATACAATAAAGCTACTAAAATCTGTCAAAACTCACCCCCCTTGATTCTCATACTTTTTACCTACTGCTTTTGCAACATTCCAGTTTCAGCAGCAACCTAGAAGCAAGGACTGTGTAATTCCCTCCCATGTGACACAGAGCTGTCAGCCCAGTATTTCCAACCACAGCAGCAACAGTCCCTTAGTTCCAATATGTCATAAATACAAACCACTCCACTGGGACAGCAGTACCTGGAAGCTGTGAAGATAGTCCTCCAATGCCACTGAAACCTGTTGTCTGGTTTTGGGTGGAAAGAGGGGGGAATGCTTTTGCTGGTGACTGAGGAGTACTGAATGCAGAGCCCAAGTTTGGAGGGAAACCTTGCATGCTCTGGGTGTGAGAAGCAGCTGAGCCACCTAAGCTAAGAGATGCCATTCCTGCAAGCGAGTCGATCTGAATGAAGAAAGGAAGATTATACACAGACATCCATGAACCCAAATCAAGCTGATTTTTGGCAGGTTTTGTATAGAGACAGCAACATATCAAGACATTCCTGAGAAGAGCTTGTTTGCATGGTTACTGCATGATTCTCAAGTCATCCAGATCACTCCCAAAAGACTAGTCTGTCTACAGAATGCGGTTTCATTTTTAATTCTACAATCCCATAAAATTCTATTCTATCAGAGGTTTTACAGAAAGGCCAATTGTTCCATACTCTCCACATAAGTTTAACAACAGTAAATGCTTGTTAAGTAGCAGCATGTTTGTACTAGTTTATGCTCTGCAGTTTGCGACCTCAGACATCACCCCAAGGCTTAAGGCTATTTCACATCAAGCTTACAGAGTATTTTTGACTGTCTGAAGGATCCCATTATGCACAGTTTTCACACCTTAATACCTGAAAGCAGTCCTCACATTAATACCTTGGTGATGAGTAGGAGGGAAGGCACAATACCAGCTGACAAAGCAGTAAGTTAAGAGCTCCTGACTAGCAACAGCAGAAAAGTGCTTCCTACCCAAAAGACAGCATCACTACAGATAACATCTGCTGTGCCATTTGTTCACATCAGTTATTTGCAGCAGGTTGCCAAGATATTTGGTACATCTGATGAGGAACTTCAGTAAAGCAACAATTTGCAAGGAAACTGCTCTCTGTATTTAGTTTAAATAATCTACTGATGCTTCAGACATTCTTCAAAGCTGAACTGCCACTACTGCATGTGAAAAAACTTGTCACTGCTTTAAAATCTGATATTGAATGTAATTGCTAGAAGCAAAACCTGTCTGTAATGTGTTGCTCTCAGAGGAGGAAGGGATGATGAGTGGCAGGGAGTAGCTTAAATGTACCTTGTTTTTAAAAGAGCAGTTGAGAGCTGAAGAGCCCCAGTTATAACAAGTCCTTACGCTCTAGCACTGTTGCTTGGCCAGTGAAGCTACAAACAAGACACATGAGGTTCAAAGGCAGAGCTTAATTTTCAAAAGTCTTAATAAATTTTAGCACTTCAAAAGAAACAGTTATTTTAAATAAACCAAATCTCTATCCCTCCTCAGTGCTATCATCCTGCTATACTTCAGTTATCTTACAGGCATTCATGAAGATAGTTCTGAACTACAACCCCCAGGCATTATTCTGTAGTTACAAGTAAGTTATCTAGACATGCAAACATAAAACTACGGGAGCCAGATCATGTTTTTCAGTCCGGTTGAAAAGAGCTCAAATAGTGCAGTGGAACAAGTGGTAAAACACCAGCTTTTAAAAACACATCACATTATTCATCTACCTGTACAGGAGAGATGGCATCCAAGCTGCTAGCGCTGGGCGGGCGTCCTTTGGGCATGACTCCAGGTGGTGGCTGCCTGGCTTTGTTCATGACGTTGCTGCAGTTAGCTACCATGGTGAGGATTGTCTCCGACAGCTCCTGAGAAACACTCCTACAACATGGAAGTAAGATAGTGGGCCATGCAACAGTCCTCAAACTAAAGCCCCCGACTTATTTGGTTTTCTTACAGAAATTTGGGTCACATTTCACCATCACAAGCTACAAAACAACCAAGAGCAGAAGCTACATTGTTATTTGCAAAACTTGTCCTACAACACTTCCCAAGAGAAACAGCTATATTTAAATAGATAATTCTAAACTGTAGTTCTGAAAATTAATCTCCAATAGAACACTCCTTTGTTTCCACTAATGCAAATACTGCTTTACAGTTATCCCAACAAGTTATGACTTAAAGAAAGCTGGGCTATGTACCTACATGGCTCCAGCAGTCCTTGGAAGAACAGACTATCTACAACACTTTGTCTGCTGTTGTCCGCATTATGGGCTCTCTCACAGCCGCATGAATTAAACCACACAATAATGATGCAGTGATCCCTTGATGAAATCTGCTCCTCAAGGCTCCTTCCTGTCCCAGACATCACAGTTTGTGATTATTCCCATTCTGAACCCTCATTACACACAAGGTCTCTCGTGGAAGAGATACTACATGACTAAAGCTTGGGCTACACGCTTAGAAGAAAAAACTGAGAGGTGAATACCACCACCTGCTCCACTGAAATCCATCTGCCTGAACTGAGTAACATGCTTCATGCATTAACATTAAACCAAAACAGAGAGAAAACCTAACTAATCAAGGAAATTGTACTCAAATGCCAACAGAACTCGAACTTCAGAATGAAGACACTACACAATCAAGAGCAGCCAGTATTTATTTCCAAACTATGCCATGTCTGGCTGCCAGGTTCCCAAACTGGAAGGAAACCCAGCTCTGCTGCTGACATACCTCACCACAAACATAGGAACACAACACTGACATTTTCCTTTTGGAAAATACAGCTAATTGTTTATGGCTTTCCTGAACTTTAGTTCTACCTTTTTAGTGAGGACAGCTAAAGCACCAGATTTCTTCCTGCAATGATGCAACTATACCAGTGCACCCTTGTTACCCTCATCTGAAGATTCCTCACTTTAACTCAACTTCCACAAGCTTTTACTGCACAGCTGCTGGGATGAGGGGAAAGGGAAAGAAAGAAGAATCATCCTGATGATTAAGGCAGAAAAACAAAGTGCAGATCAGCCTTCAGCTTTGGCAAGTATCCCATTACAGGCTAACACACAGCTAACAGCTTCCAGCTATTCTTCAATGCTATTAGCTCACCCGAGACAGAGGAATCTGGTGAGCAGGTTTCCATACAGGGCAACAAACATTTTATCAGTTGTTCCATAACCTGATTGCTTTACATGCTTTAACACCCTCTCATCAAGGCAAAAAGTATTAAAAGCAAGGAGCTTGGGGGAGTATTAAAGAGCAATCAGAAACCTAACTTCAAATGAAAAAACCCAAACGGATTTGCTTTGAGAAAGTGCACCCAGACCTGAAGACAGGGCTTTGAGCATGGCACATGGCAGGCTACAGAATATATTTGCCTACATTCCAATGCCACATTCCAGAAATCTCAACATTCCAAATGTATGTATGACCAATTAACAAGCAAAACAGGTTTTTTTTTCTGATGCAGGAGGCATTCCAACACTGTACAGCACTGCAGTTAACCAGGGAACAGGAAGAGCTGGGATCACACATGGTTACCACCATCTTTTGCTCTCCCCCTTTTTTTTTTTCTTGTAGCAGATAGATAACATAACAGTCCACAATGAAGACTAAACCAGGCTTACATTCCTAGAGTTTGAGATGGTGACCAGTTAGGCTATCAGTGCTTTGGAGCAAACCACTAATACCATGTCCTGCCATCTAGACAGACTGACGGTTAACTTCTTTATCATATTAAAGGACACATTGAATCAAGATGCAAACATCACAGTAGTTTTAGATAGTACAAAACTGCAGTTTCCACAAAAAAACCCACCAAAAGCTGCATGTGAGGCTAATTATATCAAATAGTACACAGGTGGGCATGATTTGGTAACTAGATCTTAAAGAAAATGTTGGTATTTTCAAGTTTTATGTAAAAATATATTCAGGTGTCCAATCTAGTCAGTGCCATTCCCAGAAGAGAACTAAAGGAAAACTGTAAGAGAACTTTGAAACACAAGTAAGAAGGAGAGCCAAGCAAACAGTCAGACAGCTCTGGAGGAGCAAAACTGCCAGCTTTAGGGAAGCTCCAGCTTGCTGGAATAACAGTATTTTTTAAGCCATTTTTACAAAGCAAGGAAAAGCCTTTTCATTCCCCTGGGCACAGGTAGCCAGAAGCCTCTTCTCTTCTTGAGGCAGGGACAGAGAAGGGATGACTCTTGCCCACATCGATACACTACGGCTGTGCTGGACACAACATGGAAGAGGCACTGCTGCCCTCTCAACTCACTGCAGCTCCTTCAGGAAAGGACTTCTCATGTGCACTTTGTGATCAAGTCACAAGCTTGGTCAGCATGTGGTGCCCACAAGCATCGCAACTTCACTGTAAAAGCACTCAGTAATAGAAGATCCACTTAATGCTTTTTGAAGCCTTTCTGCTACACAATGTCACAAATGCAGTGATTGTCAATGATAAACAAGTGGCACCAAAAATAAAGAGTCTCAGAACATGCAGGGTCCTGGTGGCTACAAAAAAGCATCTCCCTGGACACAAACCAGGACAAGAAAAACTACAGCCTAATTAAAGAGCGGGCTCCTAAATCCACAGATTTAGGAGATGGCAGACTTCAGCTGGTGAAGTGGAACTACCCTCCCAGACATATTTTAATATTTACTGTGATCTTAATCTTCTAGTCTTCACAATGCTTGCTTCCATTTGTGACTGAAACCTGAGCTAATCAAAGCAACTGCTTCATGAAAGAAATCCAAGCATTTTGTTTTAAAAGCTCAAAGAGAATAACAAATGGAAAATGAATGCAAGTAGGTCACATTCTTACATAAAAGAGAATACAAGTAGCTATAAAAAGAAACCAAAAGCTGAGAGAATTGTGCCAGTAGAGAACTATTAGCTCTTGGAATTAATTGCATAAATAAAACTTGGTAACACATTAAGATTCAGAACAGAGTGAAGTTAGATGCAAGTCAACACTACAATTAACTACTAAACCTCTAAAATCTGGGTGTGGTAGCATGCAAAATAAATGTAGTTTCTGAACTGTAGTTTCAGAAGATGCACTTTGAGTTGAAAAGTAACAGCCACCTTCTCAGTCCAAAAGGCATGCTAGGCCATTATATTTCAGAAGTGATATTCAAAGAGCATTTTGAAGTTTAACTGCACAGGTCCCAGTAGAAATCAGGAGAATCCTTCATCTTATAATCTTAGAGCTACCCCAAATTCTCTTCTAGATCAAATACTCATCACGACAAATCTATGCTGACGCTCATTTCCTGGCATCTGCATCAGAGCCATGAATCATGCTGGGTATCTTTGAAAATGTTTCTTAAATCTTTCAAGGCAACACTGGCTAAACCAAGGGACACAACAATCATTACATCAGGTAACACGCACTGAGACATGCCAGACTCTTTCAGTGTCAAAATTTAACACCAGAATTAACACCATCTCCAGCTTTCAATCCCTCTGACTCACAGGTCACACTATGCTACACCTCTGAAATACTGCTGTGGATAAATACCAGCTTGATCTGATGGCAGCAAGAAGTGACACCACAAATATTTTTCAACATTCAGCCATTTTAAAAACCAGTATTTAAAAACTGGTTTGCCCATTTTCAGTTTCCATCAGCCCTTCTGTAGTCCACCCCTCCCTCTAGCAGATAAAACTGCTCCCTATGACCCACACCTTTTATTCTTGATGTTAGCTTAACAATCTGATTTGAAAAAGATCTTGGATGTTTTTCACTCTTTAGCTACTTCCAGACTGTCTCAAATGAAAACAACAGAAGTTAACACATGTCTAACTTCAGTCTCAATTACATTACAACCACCTCTTACCACTTTGCTTCAACACATAATGATTGCATTAGCCCTTTCTGCTATGGTAGCAACCACAGAGGCATTTGCTTAACACAACCACAAAATTCTTTCCACAGTCACTGTTTTCCAATATGCTGTCCCATTCTGTAGTTATGGCCTGTATATCTTCTTGTCCAAATTACATCCCTGTATCTAGTCATTTACAACTCAGAATCTGACTGAATAGCTATCCCCCCATCACCAAGATAGCTCACCTGATTATAAAGACAGGAGCACTCAAACTCTTGTGACTTACCCTACAACAGAAGTTTCGGTGCAAAATTAAACATCTGGATCTATGCCTGCAAGCTTATTTATTCTCATGAACCCCATTCTCTATGTGAAATTCCAAACCAGCTGTGACCATGTGCCAGCAAACAAGCTGTAAACAGATTACACATTCCGCATAAGCAATATAATCCTTACCCAGCACAAGCTTGAAGACATGCCAACATAGTTGCCAAGGTTTCTGGAGGAAGTTGAGCACTTTTGGGCTGGTCTTTTTCTGGAGCAAGGCCGCCCAGGATAGATGGACATCTTCTCTTTAAGAAAGTCATACAGGCCTGGATGAAAGGCTCCTGAGAAAAAAAGTGTTCTCTTAATCTCCCACACAGCACCCAAGCCACGATTTCAAACTTGGAAACTGCACCGTGGAAAGAACTGCACTAAGCTATTATAGTTCAGTGAAAACATTGAACTAGTCAGACCATAGACACTTTCCACAACTTTAAAGGTACTTATAAAATTGTTGAAGTGACTTAAGTTAGTCACTGATAGAGTGCAGAAATAAGAAGAAAAATCCTGTTTTACCCCATGCTCCCGAATTTTATCTGTGAGCCATTTGTCAAGTTTGAGGTATTCCCGTCGAGAGGCAAGAGCAGCAAGGTCAATAACAAAGGCAAATGGAGTACCATTTAGCAGCATTGACAAGGCCTAAAGGAAAAAAAAAAAAACACCAAAAAAGAGACTACTAGTGAAGACACAAGGACACCCCTTCTCCTGCCTTTCCTTTCTAATCCCCATATAGTTTTTTGTAAAGCGGTCTTCCTATCACACAGAATCACAAACTGGTCTGGGTTGGAACAGACCTTAGACCATCCAGTTCCAACCCCCTGCCACGGGCAGGGACACCTTCCACTAGAGCAGGTTGCTCCAATCTCCACCCACCCTGGCCTTGAACACTGCCAGGGATGGGGCAGCCACAGCTTCTCTGGGTACACTGTGCCAGTGTCCCACCACCTTCACAGGGAAGAATTTTCTTCATGCTGATGTGCTTTCTTTGTCAACAAAAAGATTGGTATTACAACTTCACTTATAGCTTGCTCGGGTGAGAAGTAAGCAAAAGCTCTCATTTGCAATCATGATCCTACCCCTTCTTTGAAGTCACCTTGTGTTGATGGGTTTAAATTCCTTTTTATGAATAACCACCAGCAAGTGGAGCTACCAAGTTGACACTGCAACAAAATTAATCAGAAGAGCCTGTCATCTCCCTGCAATCAGAGCTCAACCCCTTCAAAGCTCTTTGAATGTATCTCCTCAAAGTGTTCATCTCTACAACAAAACTGACTTCAAGCAGCAGCTGGTGCTTTTGCACTTTGAGACACCCAGTTATTTTGTATCTAACTTTAGGAAGCAGTAGACTTCAAAGAAGCCAGTCACAACTTCCAGTCTCTTGTGAATGTGTAAACAACTAAAATGTTACAGTACTCTTAAGAAATCCCAATACATTAAGCTTAGCAGTGCCACCTTCATACAGTTACCTGATGGGTACTTTCTACATTCCAATTTCAATGTTATTCAACATTAAAACTGTCAAAGCTCTTCCTGGATTTACAGTACATTCACATAGCAACTGGGTTTATTATACTGCTTCCCAAATAACTTGCAGCTAAGCCACAGTAACCAATTCTACAACCACCAAGTAAAATGTCTTTGGTTCACAAGAAGGCTAGAAAGCATCTGTAGTCAGATACCACAACTCAGCTGAAGAGCACTTGAAGTCACATGAACATAACTTTTCGGGGTTTTTTTTAAACTAAGATGAGGTACAGCATTAACAACTCAATTCAAACATGCTTAAACTAAGTAGTCCTTACTAAATTAGTCACAACTGAGTTAAGCTTAGCCTTTGTTAAAGATGGGCAAGTCTCCATAAGACCCTGGACAAAAAAAAAAAATAACAGTAATGCTCTGGGAAACTCACCTTCAAGTCTTGCGCCACATCAAGAATACGTGAGAGTTTTGCCTGGTCATACTGCTCCCCTCTCATGTACCATTCTGCCATTGCATGCATGATCAGCTGACGAATTGAAGGAGACTGGCCCTAAGGAGAATTACATTAGATTTCTACTTCATGCCTCTAGGAAAACGATCAACTATGTGAATATTAAGTAGAGTTTTTCACTTCTCAAGCTTTACATGCAAACATTATTTGCTCTTTAGCTTCAGAACTGCCACCACTGTGTAGGGTAGGAAGCCTATCTTGTGGGAAATTTCATATTCTGCCATTTCTAGACCTTCTGCAAAAAGCACATCACTTCTGCCCTCATTCTGCAATAGTTTTATCATGAAAAATACAAAAAGTTCATAGCACTTCAGCTAGCAAATAGCTGTATTTGCTTATCATTAATGCTATTTGAACAGGCCAAAATGTTTGCTCCTGCAGATTCCCTCCCACCCCAGATGCTTCTCTGCCTTGAAGTTTCTTCTTATGGCTCCTATATGCTTAACTACCAGTGGACGCAATGATGAAGGCCATACCAAAAGGCCTACTTGTTTCCTGGTTAAAAGCATGGATTTGCATATATAGTTACCCTGTCTTTATACGGAAGCTCTCCTTGGAAAAGCTCAGCAGCAAATCCTAAGTTTTCAGAAAATATCCTAGACTCTTGAGAGTATAAATAGTTTCCTTATACCTAGAATAACCTCCATCTTTTAGCAAGTACAGCGGAGCTTATTTTAGTTTAAACCTCTTCACCTCTTGATGCTTTGAGCTTCTACACTTCAAATGTGTGAGGTTGAGAGTTGGGGGAGGAGTGTTGCTGTTGTGAGATTTTTGGTGTTCTTTTGTTTTAAAAAAAGAAAAAACAAACTGTGGTCAACTTTAGTTAAAACTGAATGGTTAAAACAGTCAAACTTAAGTTTGGTCTCTACATTTACAGGAATATTTTCTCAGTGAACATTATATATAATTATATTACAATAGTTTGCTTCAAAACTAGGAGACAACTTGTACTACTTTGCATAAGCCACCAGTAATTTACTTCTTGCATTTTAAATCACCCAGTTCATATACCGATACATGCATTGGTGTTCTAACTATCCAACCCATTTAACAAGCTTTCAGTTACCTGAACAAGCTACAGAAACTCCAGTGAAAATACTTACCTGTCCATGCCATGCATAGTGCAAAATGATGGCAGAATTGGGATGGTTGCCAAGGAAAATTGGCATGAGTGTCGAGATGAGTTCGTGGCGCAAGGTATGCCAGGACGTGTTGATCTGCAATAAGGCCAAGACCAACATATCTGGACAATGCTTGATTGGAAAACTGAAGAGCTGCTTAACCTGCTCATACTGTCCCACTTCTGCCAGTCGTAACAGAGATTCAATCAAATCCAGGCTCTTCCTAACAAAAGACAAAACCAGACAGACAGCCCCCCCCCCAAAGTTACAATGCAGTCAGCATACAGGATCCAGGATTCCAGCACTTTGTAGCAACAACTGAGACAATACAAAGTGATGCACACTGCAAACCTGATGTTGCAGCTCTTGTCACATAGAATTAAACCTACAAGAACATTCTTAACCATGAAAAATAATTCCCTTTTTTGTTTACAAACGAAGCTAAGAGCTTAAGGGCTTCTGATTCTGTAAATGAAGAGGAGAAGTGAAAGCCAATGTTTGAAAAATAATTCAGCTTGAGGTGGATAATTTAGCTTGAAACATACTTCCAGAGATGGAATACACCTTTTTAGAACACCTCCAAGTCCCCACCTGTGAAAGTTAGTGAAGATACTCTACTTGTTTCATCTGCTTTACAGACAAACAATCATTGTCACCTTCCCCAATTCACCCATCCTCCGTTTTCCTCTTTTTGGCCATACTATGGTAATAGAAGCAAATACCTTCACTGAAATGAGCTACACAACTGTATCAAAAGAAGGGGTTTAAGGGTCAGCTCATCAGCTTTATGCCATAGCTACATAAATTTACTATTTAAATCCCAGAACTTCTTCATACAAGTCCAGTAAGTTTCCCTAATGTGATCCTGGGAAAGACAGATTTCAGTTCATACCTCCTCCATCCCCTTCTATCAGCTCACAGTTACCTTCCAAAATACATCAAGAGAAATTCTCCAGAGAACTGGAAGACTCCAATGAAAGCAAGAACTGGCTGTACACTTTCAGATATTATGGAAGCACATGGGAAGTTTGGATAAAATAAGAACTCTCATTGATCAAACATAGAACAAATACTAATGGCTAATGTCCTGGGATGTACACAGCTACAAATAAACCTGGCTGCGTAACTACAAAGCCACATTTGACCAGAAAAATAATCTAATTCAAGGTATGAAAAGCAGTTGGGAGGTTTACCATGTAGCAATTTCCCGGTTGTCATCCTCTGGTGGTGCTTTCAGGATGTCTGTGGCAACAGTATGACAAGGGTAGTCAGCGAAACAGAAGATGTCAGGGTTTATGAGGGAATGTTGAATGAAGGAGAGCTGGAATAAAAGACAGCAAAAATAGTTCAGATATTTAAAGCTTCAGGTTCCTTCCACTTTATTACCTGCCAATATTTCTGATAACAATGCGAATAGGGATGAACCAAGATTTACTATCAATGTCTTTTGCATTAGACTGAACCTCATGCTTCTCCCAGGATTTCTGAAATCAACAGATACAGACGTGCTGAGCAGACATGTCTGCACAAGGCTGTTGTTTAGCCAGATAAAAACCCTGGAGCACAGCCGTACAGCAACAGTTCCACACTCAGCTGCATCACGCACCAGAACTCTGCCAAAATCAAAGGTGGCGTCATGCATGTACAGCAAATGACCTCCTCCCAAACAGTGCAGACTGTTCAGTCAACAGACTATACTTCAGTAACATACCTGAGGCCTATGCTTTAAACAGGCCAAGTTGTCAAATGTGGCTTGTCTCAAAATTCATGTTTGCCTTTCAATAAATCCAGGAACTTGGCAGGTGTTATACAGACACAGCAGAGGTGTTGGTAAACCTACCTGGCCTTCTGCATGCTTCCAAGGTCTGTATATGGCATTAACTGGAAAAACTTCCATGCCCAGCCCTCTCTGGATGCCAAACACCACAATATGCAGGCCCTTGCTGTCACGAATCTGAAATCCTGGATGGTCCAATTCATAGGTTACTACTTTGAAGTCCAGGCTAGGATTCTGCAACCAGGAAAACAAGAGAGTAGTCAGTCTTGAACATTACAATTTTCAGTACTGTCTTGTAAGAACCTGTCTTCATTGGCAATTTACCCAGCTTAACCTCCACCTGACTTCTAGTTGAAAGCAAGGGTTTTGGTTTTAAAAAGAACAGGATTCACATATTTGTGAGAACTTGATGCAACTTAATGTCTGAAAGCAGCCTGTGAGATCACACCTCCCTAGCACCACAGGCAGTAATGTCTATCCTTCCAAACATTTCATTAACAAGTCCTCAAAAAAAACCCCAAAACACCCAAACACACAGTCCCTTTCTTAGCATGCTAACTCATTCCTTTAGTAGGCTTCCATATGCCCTCCAATAAAAGGCAAAGGGTCTGACCTGCTGGCAAGCAGAACTTGCTTTTCCTTTTGCAGAATGTATACTGCAAGTACTTGCAAAGCACCTATATGATTTTCAGCAACAGTGTGACACCATAAGGATTAAGGAGCTTGGAGGGAACCATGGCTGCTGCGGATCACAGACCCACTCAATTCAGAGACAGAGCACCAAAGACAGCTTGCTGTATTTTCCAAGGTTTAGAAAAATAAAACAGGGAGTCCTATATAGAATAGATGTGACATACAAAAACATATCACCCAATATAAGTCAGGTAAAGGAAATGGTACTCACATTTCACTGAGTTAATTATAAAAATTGCTGGCAGTAAGTGGTCAAAAAAGGTTCCTGTTTCTGAAGCCTCATCACCCATAAGAAGCATTTAGTGTTTTGGAATGAGAAGCTACAAAAAAATTTTGTTTCCTTTTCATCATCAATACCTACAGCGAGATGCTTTTCAAAACAAGGAGCCTGATGCACTAAACTTTCCACTGGCAGAAGTAAGTTCAAGCACACAAACACTCAGAGGATACATACTGAAGTATGTGGGAGCAGTGGAATAAATCTGAAGCTGCACCCAAGTTTGCCATTCATGCAGCTTTTCCTTTCCACAATTCCTCAAGATATTCTTTTTCATGAGGAAAAAACACCACCAGTCATTAAAGTACAGCAACACAATTATATTAATAAGATTCAAAGCCATTCAGGCTGCTAGGAGCTTAAAAAGCTTTATATTCTCACAGAAACATGCCCTTCTTGCAGACATTCTGCGTAAAAGACCAAGATGATCATAAAACTTACCAGCTCTTTAAGAACATCGATTAAGACCTCTACATTCCAGGTATGGGCTTGTGCTCCATCACTTTTATCTTTCCCATCACTCCAAATCCCACTACCAGGAGCCGAAATAGACTGCAAGTTAAATACATTCCATCACATACTAGTTAAGAAAAAAGCAATCTCAAAACCCCCTAGTTACAGAACTCCCTGCACTATGAAGGCAAGAAGTTCAGACCAGTAACACCACCACATGCACACACCTGAGAGTCTTTCATTCAAGAATGTGTTATAGACTTTTACAGCAGAACAGATATAAGTATTGAATAATAAAAGCAATTCGTGAATTACTAGAGGATTGCACTGTAACTCCTTACCATCTGCTGATTAAAACATATCTAAGCCCCACTCCAGCAGGTCACTCACTTGTAATGGAATACCATCCGTCAACCCCGAATGAGTTCGAGCCATCATTCCCAAAACCCTGGCAACCTGGGCAGCCGTGACTTCCCGAACACCAAACTGCATGATTATGTTGCGACACTCTTCCACACTAAGATGCAAAAAAAACCCCAGAGATCTTAATTCAAAAGCAGGTTTCACTGTTGCACAATGTAACACAAACAGACCAAAACAAGACCTGTAGGTACAGCTGGGAGAAACTAATCACAGACTAAAGCATAACCATTCGCTCAACCTCAGTTATGTTAGGCAAATGATCCAACATAATAGAATTCCAGGAGGAGCAACAAGAAAAATTCAGTAGAGGCTCCATTCAATTATTTCCATGAAACATGCTCTGCCACATGTTCAGTTCAAAACTAGGTCTACTTAAGCAACAGCAAGAGCTGTTTCACAGGCTATACTTTTCAAGGCAGAAGAACAGGGTAAGTTTAGCACTGACTGCTGTTAAAAGCACTTTCATGTATTGACCTGTGAGACAGAGCATCAAACAGTGAAGTTTTTGCTAGCTAAAAGTGAAACACTTCATCATTAGACCAACAAGATTTATACAGCATCAGTACAGCTATAAACAACGTTTTATTAAGAGGCACATGTTAACAAAGGAAATAATTTTCAAAATCTTCCAACACATTTTGTTTTCTCTCTTCCCTGTTTGAACAGAAACTTACGTGTCTTTGAGATCTGATCACCTCCTTAAAGTACTCACTAGCCTTTCTTTTAAAATACAGAATTGTTTACTTCTCTTAGCTTATGCTTTTTAATGAATCTTCCTTTAAAAACAAAACACATCAGGTTCATACTGAGTGCTAAGACCCCCATCAGAACCAGCCACAGGCCTGCAGGCTCCTGCTATGACTAACGAGTATTAGAACACTACCCTAAATCTTTCAAAATCTACATTCAGAAATCAAGCTGGGTTTGTGCAGATAGATATACAGCAGGAAATATATTTAATATATAATTAATAACTTAAAATAGCCAAATTAACTCTTCAATAAACAGCTTCTAAAAAGTCTAGCTTCTCCTGTTTCAGGTCACACATGTCCTGCTGAGGCCATCCCTGCAAACTCACTCGGTTCTGTGCATGACAGGCCATTTCTCATGGCTCCAGCAAGTCCAGGTGACAGCTGCCCATCTAACATTTCAGATTAGGGGCACAGGGCAAGAATAGGGAACACTATTGAAGATGTGGGTCATATATGACTATGAACATATGGACAAACCCAGGATGAATTCAAGATGGCTGCATTTTTACCAGAATAAGCCTTAGCTGGCAACACAGAAGAAAGCAAAATATAAAACGGGAATCAAAACAAATGACCTCATAATAACGTGGTTCTAGTTATTTTAGTACTATGAAGTGTTATTCACCCTTTGCCTGAAGAAACAAGGAGGAAAACCACCGTCACCCAAGGTGTTTGAAAATGACATCTGCCTACAAACCTTGTACAAAAGCCATAGCCAACTTCTTGCATGAAATCTGCCAGAGAACTCTCCATCATGGTTTTGGCTATCCCTCCAGAATCAGGCAGGATCCTGTCCATTAGAATGTCCCGTTTTTCAGGGTATAGAAGTGGTGCAAGCACCACAGGACAACGCTCCTGGGGAAAATCTGAAGGCAAAAGTAACAAAAAGTGTCAAAAAACCCCAGAACACTAATTGCATGCAACTGACTATTTGAAATGACTGCTGTGCTACAGTTTCCCTGCTGCTGTAGAATCAAGACAGCACTCATGCAAGCAGCATCCCTCCATCCCACCTCCCCCTTCCCTACGTAGACTTGGAAATTCACAGAATGGTTTGGGCTGAAAGGGTCCATAAAGCTCACCCAGCTCCAACCCTCTGCCATGGGCAGGGACACCTTCCACTAGAGCAGGTTGCTCCAAGCCCCTTCCAAGCTGGCCTTGAACACTGACAGGGATGGGGCAGCCACAGCTTCTCTGGGCACCCTGTGCCAGCACCTCAGCACCCTCACAGAAGAAAATTTTCTTCCTAAGACCTCGTCTCAATCTCTCCTTTGTTACCTTAAAGCCATTCAGCCTGTCCTGTCTCTACATGCCCTTGTATTCCTAGAGAATAAGAATGTAGAATAGACTGGGTTCCCACAGGGTCGCTGCAGCTGCCCAAAAGGGCTAGCAGTCGTGCTGGCACTAAGTCTAGAACTGGATTCTCAGTAGCAGCAGTCATCCAAAAAAAGCAGAGAGCAGGAAACAATACAACTAGGACAGCAAAAGCCTCTCCTCCAACTCAGGCAGTATTAGGGAACAAAGGACCTGCTTTTGAGTCTAAGAAGTCTAGGAAATCTAAACCAGGCACTTGGGCATGAAAAGAGAGAATGCTCCCTTCTTCCTCCCTGGGAAAAAAAGTTTAAGGGAGACACAGTAACGAGAGGATCAGATGTGGGGGTAGGATTTCAGTTCACGGTGGAAAGCAGCAAAGATACCTCATGGTTGAGCTTTCCTGAAGCAGTTTTATCCTTAGTTACAGTGATGCATAATGTCTCCATTCTCTTTGGAGCCATTCAGAGAAGAGTTGTCAATTTCCCAAAGCAAAGTGGGGGAAATTACAGAAGCTAATACACTAATCTTCCACTGAAGTATGAACTAAGACATTACAATTACATATTTTGCTCTTGTATAAGGGTGCCTTCCTCTAGGTCTGGGTTGAGTTAAATTCAGTTAGCTTCTCAACTCCAAATCCTCCTTATTCTGATGGGTTTACAGCAAACACTGTTGTTTCAGAAAGCAAGACACTACTATATAAATAACATCCCCTACCATCACATGAGGACCATAGTACCTTCCAGGAAACAAACCAGTTTTATTCAAATGCACTCCCTCCCCGGACTAGTGTTTCCTCATAGATATGCACTCAATATACACACAACCCAGTGCTTAAAACAGAATCATAGAATAGTTAGGGTTGGAAAGGACCTTAAGATCATCTAGTTCCAACCTCCCTGCCATGAGCAGGGACATCTACTTGTTTGAAATGGTATGTCCTTTACACTATTATAAGGAACTCTGGTTTTTCAACTAACCTGCACCGAGTTGCTTTAATTAAACCTACAAATACCATCCCACACAAGCATATATGAATATCCGCCTACTTAATGCTGATTGATCACTCTTCAAAAAAAAAAAAAAAAACAAATATGAGACCACATTATGGTTCACTGAAAGAAAACCAATACATTATGCCAGAACAGTGGTATTTTTCTGCCAGTCAATAGAGTGCTGAAAATGCAACCAACTTCTACCTCACCCAGCTCCCCACAATTCCAGCCGTGGTCTGCACTGGCAGTACGTTACAAAAAACCATTCCAAAGTCTGCATTTAGTCAGGCTTTTTGACCACCACCACACTTACCTCTACGTAATGTTTTGAGGAAAGCGTCAATCTGTTCCTGTCCTACCCCAAAGGCTCCCTTCTGCCCAAAAAGTAGATGGGAGAGGAGAAGGTGCAGGACCTCTATTGCAATATCTTGGAAGCCACCTTCTTGATTTCCACTGACGTCTGCGTCAATGTAAGAGCGCAAAAGATCCGGGAGTTTCTGTTTGATAAACTGGGCAGCTTTTAAAGACAAAAGAGGTGAGGATCAAAACCTGAATATCTTTGTAATATGAAGACTCTTTTTAGCTAGGTACTATTCTCTTAATCTGAGTTTGTTAACCACAAGCCACAACAGAGAGTTGAAGGTTAAACAGAAGTCTCAACCCATACCTCAGAACTCAAAAATTAATGGACAACTAAAATGTAACGTATCACAGTACCTCAATTTGATTCATTATCTAGCAAGCAATTCATGGAAGCAAGTCGTTCATATAAGACAAGGTGACTGTGTTATCTACTACCTCTCTCAAAATGGTGTTAGACCTCAATGCAACTACTAATTGCAAGGTCTTGCATTGCTCAAGTCACACAGGTATGCATCTATCCATCTAGAAAGCTCACTGCTTACAAAGAAAATACGTGTCCCTGCTGCAGCACTTCAGAAGCTTCACTTACCAAAACCTCGTAGATCTGAGCTGAAAGAGTTCAGTAAAGCGAGACCAAAAATCACCTACAAACAAGAATGAGTATCACAGTAAGGGGACATCATCCTTGCCAACAAGCTTAGTCAAAAAACATGAAAGTATTTTTGAAACAAGTGTTCACCTACCTCTTGAACTTTGCTTAATTTTATGACTTTACTCAATTGGGCAAATAAGTGGGGTGAAGGCTTTAGACTCTGAAACAGGTAAGAATTAAATGGAAGCTGTTATAGAAGTAGGGCCATTTGAATTGCAGCAGCCTATCCAAAGTTCATTTGCATATCTGCAATATTAGGAACTATTCTGCTGTAGGTTAATACAAAGCTTATGTGGCTAAACAGACATCTTTAGAACCACTTTTGGATACATCTAAACATATCTATCTATCTATATATATCCCACTCTTTCACTATCAAATCACTATCATTGCTTTGATACCGAGCAAAAGAACACTACTGATGGATCATTTTGGTTCTGGCTACCACAAACAAGCCATAAAGTACTAACCTTAGATTAAGCTTTAAAATTAGTTTTCAGTCATTCTGAGTGATTAACTTGCTCAGTTTAACAAACCCAACTTCTGGGCAAGCTCAATTTTTGAAGACTTCAGTGAAACCAATCTTAGCCATAAAAAACAACCCAGGAAAAACTCAAGGGAAAACCAGCTGGTTTTCTAAAGACCAATTCACTGCCATTTTTGACACTGGGATCCCCTTCAAGAAGCATACAAACCTTCTGATAGTGCAATGGATTGTCAATGGCGTAGGACAGCGTCGAGATAAAATTTGGCTTTGTAATCAGTGACGCACACTCCTGGATCAGAAATTGAGTCTGAAAAGAACAAGGTAACTTGAAAACCTCCATACTCTTTCATAACAGGACAATAAAACAAAGACCTAAGCACCTTATCTTTGTTTAGCTTTACTGCACACAGTACTGGGTGAATAGTACTGCACACAGTAAAGCTAAACAAAAAGAAGGTGCTTAAGTCATTTTAATCGCCCAGACTCTCATCAATGGTAAACAGTTTCTTTTAATTCCAGTTTTCTTCAGGTTTAGTTTGCTTTTTCTTTTAAGACTAAGAAAGTGATCAAACATTCTCCATTGTATGTGCAATTTTCCATTTTCTGCAAGCATCTTCCCACACTGCAATAGACAATTAAACAATACTTGATCCCCATTTATGAGCTAAAAAGTCTTTGGCATAATGGCGTAAGGATGAAAACACTCCTGAGAGAACAGACACCAGAACTGTCAGTGAATCTGAACAAAGTTTTAAAAGACAAAGAAAGGCTTTCAAAAGAGCACTGCATGTGCTGGAAAACAACTGTACTGAAGCTCTGTGGTTTTCCAGATCAAGTGATTATAAGAGTCAGATACTAACAATCTGTTGTCTTCTGACTTGAGGACCAGCAATATGTGTTTGCAATTGAAAGGCCACAGACCAGAAAAGAAGTTCGCTTAAAGCCAGCTCTAACCTGCCTTTGTGCTTAAATCTTATTGCAGATTTTTAACAACCAAACCTAATAAGCAGATTCCTCAGTGCAAACTGTACCTGATGAAAATCTTTGCCACTGCTTTTACCATCGCCACTGAAATCCACATGCGAGAATAGGCAGCGTAGTAAATGCCTGTCTGCCTCGGGACCGTGCCTATTCACAATCTGGAAAAGAAAAAACCAAATCATAGCTTGCTAGTGAATAGTCATTACAGACCAAGATCTGGGTCTAGTACTGGTGAACACCTCAGTACTTCTAGTGGTTAAGTCATCTACAGTTTTAACAAAACTACTAAGAATGTTCCTTTTTAATCAGTAACCTTAGAAACCAAGTCATTAACCCTATTTGCAAATGAAAAGTATAAACCAAGAGTTTAAAAAAGGATCTAGACACAAGTCATTGACACAGAAAGCCAGACATTTCATGCGTAGTATTCTTAAAAAGCTAAGTAAAAGGGGTTTTCAAGAAACCCAGAGGAGGATTTCAAGCTTCCCTGGCACCAAAGCAGCCCAGAACCCACACAGAGCCATGGCCCCACTTTTCCCAACAGCTACAGTGCTTAACTGCAGGAGTACAGCCATGGGACAGCCTGCACCTCTGTGTTATGCCTGTGTATCAGGAATTTATCCCAGAGCCAAGCCATCAAAGAGTATTCTTCACAGATCTTGAAGACAGCTCCTACATTGTCTCCTGGTCATGACTGACTTGACTGCCATTGCTCCAGGAACTTTTTAAAGACATAAAGGAGTACTACACAGGAGGTGTTTTCTGCCAAAAAGCTCATCTCAAACTTGCTCATTAGCAAGCTTTAAAAATCAAATGCCACAGGCTGAACACCTGCAGCTGAAACCTTTTATCAAGTCTTTTCGCTGTCATTAGAGCTCATTCAACTGGATTCTACACCTCAGCCAGAAAGAGGTGATCTGCATTTGTTAATTTGCAACACTTATCACTCATCATATCCTAACAACAGTACCACATTTTTACTAGCATCCCCTGTCATTTGCCTTAAGTTTAACTCTTGGCTACAGACCATCTCATCAACTTTGCAGTTATCTTCAGGTTGTTTCGGTGCTTATTCACTTCTTTAAATCTCATCTAACACAACAGCACTACTTGTTTTTAATAAAAACCAAACTGGCATAAATTTGAAGTCACAATCACCAGTAGATTGCCTTTGTCATCCAAATAGTACAACTAACATCAAATCCAACCTTTATTGGCAAATTTTTTGCAATTGCTCCCCCATTTCTAGCTACAGGAGAGACACAACATGTGCCAGCACAAACCAGCAGCTCTGCAAGTGCTCTGACTGTCTCCATCAAGCCCACTGCTTCACCCCATCATAAATATCCTTATTTTGCTGTAGCTTCTTTGTACAAAAAGACAAACAGCATTGCTTTAGATTCTGTGCTCCAGCTCTGCTGTTCCTGATTGTTCCCATGACAATTCCTCTACCGTTATGTTGTGGTTTAAGCCCAGTCAGTAACTCAGAAACACACAGCCGCTCACTCAGTCCCCCCACCTTTTTCCCTCCCCCCTGCTCCCAAAGGGATGGGGAGGAGAATTGAAGGAATGTAAATCCCACAGGTTGAGATAAGAACAGTCCAGTATAACACAAAACCACTACTGCTACCACTACTACAACTACTACTGGTAACGGAAATAACAAGGGGAAAGAATAAGAATTCCCTTATTAAGGGAAAAGGAAAACAATAAACACAAGTGATGCCCAATACAATTGCTCACCACTCACTGACCAACACCCAGCCCAACCCAGCAGTGATCTGGGCCTTCCTGGTAACTTCCCTCCAGTTTCTATACTGGGCATGATGTGCTGTGGTATGGAATACCCCTTTGGCTAGTTTGGACCAGGTGTCCTGTCTCTGCTTCCTCCTGACTTCCAGTGTCTTTCCTCACTGACAGAGCATGAGACTGAAAAGTCCATGATCAGAGTAAGTGCTGCTGAGCAACAACTAAAACACCACTGTGTTACCAGCATTGTTCTCAGAATAAAGTTGAAAACACAGCACTGCATCAGCTACTAAGGAGAAAAATAACAATTATAGCTGAACCCAGGACACGTTACCTGACACTATGCTCCCTCTTCCCTCTCAGCCTGCTAATTCCAGTGCCTGCCAACTTTGGTTCTGCTGGAAAAAAATATTCAAGTTGGATATATCTCTGCTTCTTGACCAGAGGCTTTTGGTACATCAGTCCAGCGTAAAGAGCCCACTCCAGTTATGCTGACATTACTATCTCTGAAGGCAGCAATCCCCCATGATTATGTAAGAAGATGCTCAGATTGGTGCAAAAGCCAGCAAAACTGAATTGACAGCAAGGTCTCCTCGTTAGCTCAGGCTTCAGAAAACAGGAAATTTGTTGAGGCAATCTCAATTAAATACATAGATTTAGACATGGTAACAAGAGTGGCATGAAGCTGGATCAATCTCCTAGGGAGCTACTTGGCGCTATGACCAAAACGAATTCATCAAAGCAGATGGATACAGAAGAAAACTGTATGTTCTAAAGCCATCAATGCAACCTTTATTTGAAGGAATCAGAACTACATTCCTTCCTTGCACAGAAGTAACTTCAAATGGACAATAATTTGAAAATTTAACACATGGGGAGGAGGGAAAAAGGCGGCTTGAAGTGCAGTTTAACATCTTTCAACTCTTAACTACACTCACATAAAAGCTTTTTCAGGGAACAGGAATGAGAATTGCTAGCTTTCCTGTAGAGAGAGCTGAAAGAATGATAGAACCACAGAGTGGGTTGGGTTGGAAGGGACCTTAAAGCTCATCCAGTTCCAACCCCCTGCCACAGGCAGGGGGACCCTTCCCCACACC
>NW_009910504.1:47731-55699 GCF_000696875.1 Nestor notabilis
ACCTTCCACCAGACCAGGTTGCTCCAAGCCCCGTCCAACCTGGCTGCAAGGGATGGGGCAGCCACAGCTTCTCTGGGCAACAGGGGAGAACTTCTTCCCAAGATCTCATCTCGGTGTCCCCTCTGTCAGGTTAAAGCCATTCCCCCTTGTCCTGTTCCCACAGGCCCTTATCCGAAGCCCCTCTCCAGGTTTCTTGTAGCCCCTTTACGCACAAAAGAGCCTTGTCTTCTCCAGGCTGAACAAGCCCAGCTCTCTCAGCCTGTCTCTAGAGCAGAGGCAGTCTTAAAGCATCACCTATGCTAAATGACTACTGAAAGCATGCTGAAGCAGAAATTAGTACCTCAAGCTTTGCCACCGTTATGTTTGAGTGATATATTTAAACGGTCACTTTGGTGAGTGACAAGAACTCCTCCAAGCAGTTTCCCACATACACTATGTGCTTAGATATAAGCTTTGTAAAACTGAGTGAATTATGCCAAAGCTTTATACCAGTGTACTGTGAGACAAAAAGTTAAAGCATGCATATAAAATCTCTTTGACTAGCTACGGAAAAATTGTGCTAGTAACCACAGAAGGAAAGTAGTACCAGGAAGTTTAAAAACATAAAAACAAAGTTAAAAGCATTAAAAAAAAAGGACAAGAGACCATGGAGATTTCTTAAGAGTTTAGTCTTGAAATTCTGTATCTGTCTTATAACCAAACATAAACAAGAGCCATTTCCACAGACCAGTTCCCAGTCTCTCACTGGAGCCTAAGGCCTGCCATGAAGGATAAGGAACAACTGGTCCCATTTTAGAGATCTATATTCCAAATGAATGGCAGATCAACACTATCTTCTCCTAAATCAAAGAAACGTTTGTTATTCTTCACACAAGTGATCCTGACAGACCTGCAAGTCATGCCTCCATGACACCTTGCTGCACAAATGGGCTGTTGAAACGAACAGTGATCTCAGGTGAGCTCCCTGCAAGCACTGAACTTGCAAAAGCACAGAAACTTTAGAGAGGTTACAAAAAATGTATTCCATCTCCATGGCTTACCAGATCATTTTAAGCAGTGAATACTGCTGAAATCACCCCTTGCCTCAAGGTAAGTAATGAACGCACTTTTAAAGAAGTTAGCTGTTACCAGAAATTCACTGTGCATAAACCCTCTGGCCTCCTAATCTGATGCAAATCACTGCAGGACTGCACTAGTGTAAGAAGAAAAAAAAAAATAAATTTAACTGGCCCAGCTGTCTGCTGGGAACTCTACTAAACCAGTTTCTAAAACAGGCTCAGTAACATTCACCTCCTTCCAAGCACTCCTCTGTGGATAATGCTTTTTAGTCCATCCTGCTATGCAGAGCTATTTTTAAAAGGGTCAGTTAAACCAGAATTCTTGCCCAGATCTTAAGATACTTGGGTTTTAGTCTGCAGTTACCCTCCCTGCCTCCTGAAAACCCAGGGCCCAGAGAGTCAGCTTGGCTTCACCACCAAGCCATGCTTCATCCAGTAAGATGAGGAACAAAAACCTTCCATGCAATGTAAAGTGAAAGCATTCAGACATTCAGATGCAAGTATCCATGTACTCATGCTTTCAGTGCAACAACTCTGAACAGTATATGCATGTTTTCCTCCCTCTCCCAATCAGTGTTCTCTGGAACGTCCAAAAGTTGAGAGATTTCACCTGAAGTAGTTGGGAAAGTTTTGCATACCACTCTCCAAGAGCAGCAGTTAACTGTAATATTCAACTACAAAGTTAACAGTGGTCTCAGCTTTGAGCTGTTGCATTCTATGACCTGCGAGATGAAACCAAGGGGAATATCAGAGGCATGAGCTGCAGCTCTCAACACTGCAGACAACAGTACACAGCAATGCACACACCACCACCACAGAGCACAATCGAAACAAGAAGCAGAACTCCATTTCACACTCCAACTTTCTTCTTTCCAGAGTTTCTTCTGCAGCACCATTAGGCTACTTACATGCTGTATCTCCTGCTGGCTGGCTCGGTAGTTTTTCTTGGTTAAATTGTCCACCAGGTAGCTGATTTGAGACAAGGCCAGCGAGAGCGAGTCAAGATTCATTGCTGGTTGGGGCGGAAGCAGGCGGCCGAGCCCGGCGCAAAATCACCATTATTCCCCTTTAGTCACCTCAGAGACAGGTTAATTTTTTTTCCCCCCAATTAGCCTTTATCTCATTCTGTGTTAACTTTCTTCAGCTCTTCTTTCTCAGTTGTCTTCCTCTGTTCTGAAACATGGCACCTGAAAGATATTATCACATTAGATTTGAGTTCTGTAGCAACATCACAGCTTCTTTTATTTTTTTGCTTCCAAGCTAACTTCGTAAAACAAGTAGAATAAAGTTTAACAAAGGAATTGGTAATACAGACATGATAGATACAGAAGCTATTTGACATAACTATGTACACAAGGAAGTACTATCAAGTTTTCACAATACAAGCTTAGCTGTTTTCACACTACCTGACTACCTTTACTGGTTTCTGCCTTTTGCCATGCTGCAAGAGCTAATAAACAGCTCTCTCAGAAGAATAACTACCTTCCAGCACTGGGAGAAAGAAATCCAGATGCAGAACAAATTAGATACCACACAGCAGCAATCAGAGGTCAGAATCATTCAAAGCATCAATCAAGTTTGTAAAAAAAAGAAAAATAAGTGTTTTTTAAACATCTCTGCAATATTTTGCCTTGCTACCATCAAAGTAGTATTGCACTCAGCTGTACACACCAAAACAAGCAATTGTGAATACGCAACACACACAGGGAACCACAATAAACTAACCCTCACTTGGGGCTTATACCAGAACAGCTCTTCCAGGACAACAGTAGAGCTTGCCAGCTTAATAAATTTCTATGACAGTACAAAACTTGGCACTTAACATTGCCTGTTAAATTACAGATTGCCAATGCAGTAAAATTGCATCCCAGAGCAAGTCCTGCATAACCAACAATGTAATGAGTCTCAATGGAAGCTGTAAGCTGCTCTGAGAAGCAGCACTGTAATTTGTCACACATGGGATCAAGCTGGAGAGTCACTGTTTTGAAGCTCTACTTGATCAAAACACAAAGGTCGCTAGGCTTTGTGCCAAGAGTCTGAAGATCCCTTTTTCAGGATAAAAATTATTGCTTTACTGTCATGGCTATATAGCCAAAACCACGAGTCCATGATTTCTGCCTCATCATTGAGATGGATCACACAGATGATATGTTAACTTGGCACACGGGATGCTTAGGGCACATGAGTTGAAAGCAGCCCCTACAGCAGTGTGGCTTCTGCAAGAACAGAACAGGAGCAGCACCAGGGTGAGCTAAAGAGGCTGTGCTGGATAAAACCAGAAGTCTTCCCCACCTCCTCCCCTTTACACAGAGGTTTTCACTCCCTCACACTTAAAACTAAAGCTTATTTAACATCTGCCTACACTTTAAAACATTAGGAGCAGCAAATCCTATCACTGCCAGTGAAGACTATTCTGCTCTTTTGCAAAGTTTATTAGCTTAAATAAAAATATGGATAAACTAGTGGTAAGGGAAGTCAAATCATCAACCAACTTCCAGGCTTTCATCATGCCACAGAAAACGCTGTGTGCGCCCAGAAGCTATGTAAGATCCTTGCTGCATCCCATGAAAAAGAGATTTTCAACAGGGAATATTAAAAGCATTCTTCAATGACAAGGCAGTTTTGTTCTGAAAGAATTTAAGGGCATGTTTAAAACTGCAGCAAGAATTACAGAAAACTTCCATTTCACTATTGTACCTCTGAGAAGCTGTAATTCATTACCTTTATATACAGGTTTAAAAGCCCACTGGCTGTGAAACAGCTTTGTAGGAAGGAGGAGAGGAACAAAAGTTAACAAGATTTCTCAGCAGCACAGTACCTGTTTGGGTTTTTTGTGGTTTTGTTTTGTTTGGTTGGTTTTTGTTTGGTTGGGGGGTTTTTTGTTTGGTCTTGGTTTGGTTTTGTTTTGGTTTTGGTTTTTGAGGGTTTTTTTGTTTTGTTTTTTTTAAATAACTCAATTCCTCTCTAGAATAATCCAGAAAGTGTCACTGGGCTTGGCAAATGCACACTTTCCAAGATGTTCTTACTGGCAAGGCTTAAACATACCAGACCAGTCTAAAGCTGATGAAAAGAAGTTGTTTAAAATGAAGCAGACAGACCACCATGCCACAGTACCTACACCTATCGAAGCCACCACAAGCAGCTAGTGAGGAGAATTCACTTCCTATGGGAGCACCAGATTTCAGCAGCCAGCCTGAAGAACTCAGGACAAAACTTGGCCATTTATAGGCAGTAACAGAAGTTTCAGAGTGTGTCTTTCAGGCCTCTAGGAAGAAACCCATTTCTCAAGGTATTCTCAGACTGATAGAAACAGCACAGTAATCACACCTATTCCACCCAAAAATTAAGTTTTTAGGTGTTATAACCCTTGAGTTAGGCTCAGTCGTAAATGGGATCCTCCCTGCTGCCACACAGACACCAATCATTCCATCCCCCTATCAGCATCACTGTTTTCTCCCAAGACAAGCAGGAGTACCATTGCAACATGCTTTAACTGCATGGAAGCAGGACACCAAGAATTCACCACTTTCCAACTGCAAAATCTGGCAGTGCCACTGGACAACCCCAGCTGGAGTCAAAATGGGATTTTACCTTTCAAGGAAGCAGAATAAGAGCCTGAGCAGACACCAAGACTCCAGGACCCAAAACAATAGCTGAAGGAAGTAGCTTCCTATTTATGTTCTAAATATATAGTTTGCACTGTATGTATCCTGATACACATCAAAACCTGACAGCTCTCAAGCACCAAACAGCATTTCCAAGGTTCAAACAGTGCAACCTAACTTACAACAGTATATGAAATCGGAGTAATTCAAGGGAGTCCTGCCAGGAAAGCAGAAGTGCATAGGTACCTCTCAGGTCATTCAATGCGAGGCTAAAATTCAATTACTACAGCACTGATTAAACAAGCTATGAAAGCTATGCAAAGCCGACTTTATTTTTAGATGTATATATTCGTAGTGGGAATTAATCTCCCTCCACTGGCCTCAACAATTCAAGCAGCTTCCAGTCCATGGGGCAAACCTGCCATCTTCCTAGATCTGGAAAAGGCAGTCCTCAGCCAGACAGTTCACCACAAAAACGTAGATTTGTTGAAAAAATCAGCTACTTTCAACTACAGATGCTATGATGCAGCCACAGAATAAGCTAGCAGACATGGGACTCGGAAACTCTTACAATATTACTATTTTATATTGTGCAATACAGCTGATTTTTAAGACACAGAAAATACTTATCAAAATCTACACTATTACGAAGCCTGAAAGATTTCTAAGGAAATCAACAAGCCAACAGCAAAACATTTGGCATCTATCTCAGTAGATTCTTTTCAACTGCTTTTCTGTTATTAGAACATAAATATGATATATTTTTAGACAAGAATACAAAAATCACAAAATAGAAATGGCCAACATGTAACCCGCAGTCAGTTCTGACAAAAACACTCTACTAACCCGAAGGAGAACACTAGGAGTAACGAAGCCTTGCTGCTGAAGATGACAAACCTGAAGTCTTCCAGAAATTCAGAAACTGCCTCAGAAAGAAAGTAATTCCAACTTACTTCAAGCTGAGTTTTGGATGTTTTGAGTATTTTACAGAGGTAACTACTCCCACTGGCTTGCAATAGGCATGAACATTTTAGGCCATGTGTACTGCATCTGGAGGATATATCACCTCGAGTGACAGACACAGCTACATGTTTGCCAATTAGATTTTAAACTCCCGTCAAAATCATCGTATGAAACATGCTTCAAGTGCCACTGCTAAACCTGTTCTGCCAAGCAGGGTGCATTAACCACTTCTCAAATACATGCACTAATAGAACTCATGGAAAAACAGCACACCTCTGGGAAGCCCCATGTGAGAAACTCTCCAAAGGGGAAAGGTAAGCAGCCTTATTGTATAAAGAGAACATCGTACTCCCTCAAGTTAGGGAACTATTGCAAAGGAGCTATTTCTAACAATACAGCATCTGTTGCTATTTCAAGCTTTGAAATAAGCAAGGCCATTTTACTGGGCAGTGTGTCCTGAACTGGAGGACAGCCTTGAGAAGCATCCTTTCCATGGGGTCTGCAGGAAATCATACCATACTTAAGTTATATTTCAGCACGTCCATTTTGAAACCTACAGAAAGAAAAATTTCACAGTGTAAGTCACATTAAGAGTAAAATAAGCTCCTGAATAATTTGATCGGTTCAAATTTAGGAGTTTACATGTAGAAATGTACCTGAACATTCCAGGTACTGGAAAACTGCACATAACTCCAGTCATTGGAAGCCACGATGATGATAAGACACAGTAACTTTAGTTTACAGAGAGCAGCTGAACTGAGCACTTATGTTTGCTCCCATACACTGAGGCTAGTTAACTTCCAGGTTTGGAATCTACCCCAAATAAATCAGGCATGCACCAATCATGACATGGCTGCTACAGGCATGTTCATATCTTAAGTTAGGATTGTTTACACATTAAAAAAAAAAAACCAAGAAACTGTCACTTCCCACTTGCCCTTCAGTCAAACGCTGCAGGATAAAGTTTCTATGGAGGGAAGTGAAGGAAATTTAGGGACCTGTTCTCAAAGGATTAGTGCTGTTGTCCCATCCAAAACGTGTTTTAGAAGAGCTAAATGCTATGTCAAAAGGCAAAGGAGACCGGCAGTGTTCATATAGTAGAGGTGGTTATAAAACAAAACAGAAATCTGGCTAAACCAGTGCTGTCCTCAACCATGACGCAATGAGAAGAATTCCCAGCACAATTCAGCAATGACCCATCAGAGGCACATAAAACTTCAATGTCCACTTTTCTTAAGTTACCTTCGCATGACTTCTGTTCCACTTACTCAACTGAACACCACCAGCAGCCACTTCATCATCAATTAAAATGAATATCTAGGATCAATATGCTAGAAGTATAAACAGGATTAGGTATGTCTCTAAAGAGGAGAGATAGATAGATAGAATCATAGAATGGTTTGGGTTGGAAGGGACCTTAAAGCTCATCAAGTTTCAACTCCCTTGCAGCTTGCTATGAGTTTGGTTTGGAGACAGCAAGGCAAATAGCATCAAGTTAGCAGCAAACTTGAAAAGCATAAATGCAGAAATACCCAAGGCAATAACAAGTCTAGAAAGGACAAAAAAGTCTACTACCAACTAGTTTATAAACAGTCACCTCACCTGGACTCCTCCTGCCTATAATTTTAGTTGATGCCAATGTAGTTACCTTAGAAACAGGAAACAAGTTGTTTGCACTCAGAATGACTTGTCAGGTGTCATACCTGTTTTGTTACCTGCTTAAAAAAATAGTTCCACCGAGAACAGATGCTACCCTTCCTTCCAAGTGGATTCAGAAGCAGTCTAAGCTCATGATGAACCCACAGACTAAGAGTTGTATTTCTTCATTTCATCTCATTTCTGTTGTAGAAACAGTCCGAACTGTTTGTAGTTTGTTGAAATTAAACTATGATTGTCTAGTCATAGTATAAACGCAGTATAAAGGGAACACAGTACTACCCCAGGTTAAGGAACTATTGCAAAGGAGCTATTTCTAACAATACAGCATCTGTTGCTATTTCTAGTTTCAAAATAAGCAAAGCCATTTTACTGGGCAGCATGCCCTTAACTGGAGGACAGCCTTGAGAAGCACTCCTTCCATGGGGTCCGCAGGAAAGTTCGGTCACCCGCTTATTTACTACAGGCCGCTTTTTACAGGGTCCTGGTTTTCGCTGTGTGAGTGACAACACCACCGATTCCCTCAAGAGGCCAAAAAAAGAGGCCGCCGAGCCGGGCTCGGGCAGGGGCAGCACCGGCCCCTTCCCGACTGTCCTAGAGCTCCACTTGGCCACGATAAACGTTACGAAAGCGGGCGGGGAACAGAAAGGAAAAAAGCTCCAAAGCCGAGGAGCTCCGTGCCAGCC
>NW_009910505.1:0-25870 GCF_000696875.1 Nestor notabilis
TTTTTTTTGGTGGGTGGTGTGTGTATGTGCCTTTTAAGGATTGTTTTGGACGTGTTCTTGTTTTATTTCATTATACTGCTGCCTTTAAATATTTCCTGCTTCTCTTAATTTTAGGTTAATATAAATTAGGATTGTGTTGTGCGCAAGTAGGACATAACCTAAAATCTGGCTGGAGTATATGGAAAACTACTTCAGTTTAAAGACAAATGACTTCTTTAAAACTTGCATCTTAAAATATTTATGATGTGATATTAAGTGTGGTTTTGTCATAGTAGTTGATTCAGTGCGATGTAGTAAGTCTATAGGGGGTCACCTTACTACCTATCCAGAGTACCTTCATAATTTAAAGAAAAACCTTTAAAAGTCATTGGTGGATTTTTTTCCTCTTAAATTCTTCCACAGCTCATCAGAAAACAACAAATAAATGAGGAAATTAATCTAGTAAGTTTTTTTTTCCTGATTAATTTAGTACTACTTTTATTAAGTGCCGTACCTACTAGGGTTAAAGAACTGAAAAACACGACTGAAATTGCAACTCAGGCGTTTCTGTTGCAGTGTGATACTAGTTACTCCTGTCATCATGACTGCAAGGAAGTTAAAGATGAGTGATGAGATGGATTGGGAAGGATTCTTTGCATGAAGTTGAGACTGGGGTAACTGAGAAGCAGAAAGAATTGAAAAATGGAGATATGTAGATAGTGTGGTGGGTAGAAGGTATGTAGGCTGAGCAAGGTCTGTAGGAAGATTCGTATGCGTCAGACTGGTAGCTTTTTCTGTTTTACTAGTATTGATGCTCCTCAGACTTTCCGCATTCTGACAGAGAGGTTCTGGTTTCCTCTTAAATCTCCATGGAGACTTTTTGGAGTTAAAAGTTAGCAGATATTATGTATCCACAACATTGTCTTGTCATCCATAACTTCTCAGCTCTCTAAAGTAATCCCAAGCATTTGTTAAGTGTGTGATGGCTAGATTGTAATGCTGTATGTAATGAAAGACATGTTAAAAAAAAAAAGAGAAGGCTGTTCGGCTTGGATGATGTTCTTCTGCCATGCTCTTCTTTTGGTGTCAGGGTTCTGACTGATACCAAATGCTGGCTATATTAGTGAAGAAGCTTGCACCTTATGCATTTAGAGAGCAGCTCTCATCTGTATATGTATTTCAATTATTTGGCATACTAAACCAGAAAATCGGGTAAGTAGATTTCAAAGTCCTGGTACTTCTGATAAGAACAGGGTGATAAAACTTTTTTGCTTTGGCAAATAGATTGTTTTCAGGATAGAGATTTTGGGTTTGCTAACAATATTTGTCAGATAGAATACCTGTTAATCTTTTGTTCTTGTGGACCAGGCTCTTCTGTTAAGATGCCTTTCATAGAAGGGCTAGCCGAAACAATTTTCTATGTGTTACATGGCATATTTCCTAAAATTTGAGTCTTAAGTTTATGATAGTTTCTTTCTGATTTCTAAAATAAGGTACACTGAGAGGTATATTTCTGAGATATATACTATAGATGCTCTTGTTGTGTATAAATATTGTGAAAATATTGTCATCCTCAACAATCTAATAGTTTAGAGTAATTTTTTTTCTTCTCCTTTCATGGTCTTTGTGTCAGTTGTTCCAGTGGAATCCTTAATGGATAAAGCAGTTAAGTAAGATCTTGCAGGTCCGGTGAAGAGAACTTAGGTGTTGCTTATCATTACTCTTAAGGAATGATAAAGCTGGAAGCTTCTACACTGTATCAGAAATTAATGTGACATAAAGCAGTCTTGTTTTAGCGGATTCAGTAACTTTAAAAGGAGAAATTTTGGACTGGCTGTTAATACTGATATATTGGGTTGTAGTATAACAGTAGCAGAGTTGAGTACTAAGTTTGTCACGTTAAGGAGTGCAGAGGACTAGAACTGTGTTGATGTACAGTAATTTTATAGCTGGTGAATCATCCTTGAAAGAAACTTTTGTGCTGCCATGCTGTTTTGGCAATTTTCAACTTGTGTAACAGCCACTTGAAGGGCATTTAAGAACAGCCCTTAGGCTTTTTGTACTAAACACTGAGGATTGGTCTTATTCTTACCAGGCAAAGGGTAAGGGAAGTGGAAAGGTGGCTTATAACCAACTTCCACTTGCCCTCTGGTGCTGTGCTGCTGTTCTGGGGCACCTGGCCAAGCATGCATAATGGGAAAGACTTGCTAGTAAACCGCATTATTTGAAGAGAGACAATATAGGCAATTTGCAACAATTTGTACATATTATGGAAAAGGTTGCATGTAGTACGTAGCAAAGAAACAAAGCTGTGTTATGGAGTTGCTTTACACTGTATTTTATAATAATGTGTACTTTGCATCTCAGTAGTCTTAAAAAAAATTGAAGTACTCTCAGACATGTTAGTCTCATATGACAGATTCTTCATTCATCAGGAGTCAAATTCTTGTTGAACCCTCCTAGAAAGTAGTAGCTCCCCTGTACTTCCCTTATCCCAAAGGCATTGTGCATTCTGAAGAATGTGGAAAGTGTTTCTCAAAGTAAATTCTTTTGTACTCAGAGACTTCCCCTGTTTAAATATTTAAACCTCACTGAAAAACAAAATAATATTATAGTATCATTTGTAGTTAACTCAGATTGTGTAGTTATGATTGTGCAATACATTTTGTGTGGAATATTTTCCTACTAGTTTCAGTTTTTAGCTTGTGTATCTCTCTTATTCTTAGTTGTAAAGTGTGCTTTTCCAAAAAACCCGACCCACAAACCAAACAAAAACAAAACCTCCAAAACCTAACCCAGAAACCAAACCCACTCGCCCCTAGAAAGCAAGACTTCCCCCTCCCCCCTCCCCTTTAATGTTATTCTCTTATCCTGTACCTATATCGTGTGTATTTGTTAGTGCAAATGAGGCTAAAGTCATTCTACCATTAATGTTCACAGGTCAGTGTTCTCTCCCCTTCTCTTTCTGTGTAGGACTGAAGTGGTCACCAGTTGAATATTGTTTTCAGTGCATAAGGACCTAATTTTGCCTTTATTCATGATTATTAATTTGTGTCATTTGAAGCCAGTTTTTAAATATGTTCTTTTTGGCATCTTGAGCCAAAGATGTTCTCCAGAATATAATTAAATGATTGGAAGTTATTATAACTAAGGAAGGGAAAGCATGTACCATTCATCCAAAAGTAAAATATTATTACAATTCAAGCCAAATAGGATAAATAGCCCCCAAATATTCTATATTAAATGTCTCTGTCAAGTGCCTAAGCATGAAACTTGTTGGTATGTGTGGAGGTATCTATAAGTATTTCTGTGTTTCTCTTTTCAGACCTGACTTACATTCGAAGGCTTACATTACTTCTACTGAAAACAGTAAAATTCAGTGCTGATACGCATTGGTTGAAAATATAGCATATTTATTTATATGTCCGGCTTCTTATGTTTTTTTTTTTCTCTTCTGGCTTGTTTCGTAAAATACTTTGTGATGCAAAGTATTCCAATGCTTTTACCCATGCAGAACTCCTCCAGAGGGGTTGCTGAAGTTGAATCTGTTTGTTGCAGTTGCTATGCAGTATGGTATGTATGTATCTCTCTCCCAAATTGGAATCGATCCAATAAAGAAGTCTTTGAGGTAGTTCATCAGAATCCACAAAGTTGCTGAAATAAATATGCAGTATTTAAGCTAATATGGAGTAATCACATCACCTCTGAAACTAAAAGCAATGTGATATAGGTGAGGATTTAAAAAAAAATAAATTAAAATTACTTCATTAGGTCCTTTTTTTTAAAATGAAATGAGAAGAAAAAAGTTTCACTTCTTAAGGTAATGTTTACTTTTAAATCTATGGCAGCCTCCCTCTAAATTGTATGCTGTCTATTTCAAAGCCATATTAGATCATTCATTCTTTTGTTAATGAATCACTAGAATTATTTGTTTGACAATGAATCACAAAGCAGTTTTGAATGAAGCTTATTGAGGAGTGTATTATTATCAAATTTGCATCACAACTGCTACATTCCTACATATATTTCATCGGTTTTGAGTTACTGATCCTGTTCTTTGCTGCTTCTTTCTCTCCTCCCTGCCTCATTTTATCCCATTCTGTAAAGGACAGCTTGAATTCAAGCTTACTGCATTTGATAGCCATTGCATTTTCTATTGCTTTAGTGTGATAATTTGCCAAACCCATTATTTTTGTAAATAAGAATCTGCTCTAGCTATAAAGTGTGCTATTTATTCAGAATAACGTTTCTTACAAGTAAGATCAGGTAGAAAAATGTTTTCATTAAAATTGAAATCATGTGGACAGATATTCAGGATTCTGTTAAAAGCAAAATTTTACAGTTTAAAATTAGCCAAGAATGTAGATATTAGTTTCTAGGTCATGTTAAAGAAAAGCTGTTGCAGTAGTATGTCCCTGTTGTAACAATATTATCAATGGCATCTTAAATGGCATTAACACTTGATGTCTCTGAGGAAACAGGGTCCTGAACATGTTGATCCACTAAATAAACCCCCCAAAATATGTTTACTGTTATGGGTATGCCTAGTTAGTTTAGCATCTCTGGCTGTTTCTGAACATGCTGGATTCTTGGTAGAAGAAAATCAGGTAAATGTAAACTGCTGTGAGGTAACAACTGTACGTGATGCGTTGAGATTTTAATTTATCCTACTTCATTTTGTATGGTTCATAACTGGCTAGTTGGCTAGAGGATGTTCTTTGTGGGGTTGTGAAGGTTTAGTGCTAATAACACTTTCAGTCTTAAGGGAACTGCAAAATATTGGCTTCGTTATTTGCTTGAATGTGTTGTAGGTTTTTTTGTGCTTGCTGTTATGGGGTTTTTGTACATGGAAGAGGAAAAACATAAAGCAAAGCAGAATAACAGAAAAGTTTCAATACAGTATAGAATTTGCATCAACAAAAAAGCCAAGTGTATGTGCATTATATTAACAGGTGTAAGTTTTAGTTTACTTTATGTTTTGACACTGTTGATGAGTTTGTTTCTACATAGGCATTTTTTTTCCCTGCAGACCTCTGAGCTAAACAATGCGCAATCAGGATGTGTACCTTTTTACCATGTTCATATCCTTCCTTTTGCTTCTCCATCCACTTGTCAGGATGTACAGAATTTAGCCATCGAGATGTAGAGTTGTTTCCTAATAGGTGTAGTGGTTGGATTGCTTCTTGCTAGGCAATGTCAATGCTTTCAGCAGCCTCTGCTGCCCTCTCCTGCTGTGCTTTCTGGCTTCTGCTATTGGAAAAGTGAGTGACTTTCAGGATGGAGCCAGGACAAAATGGTCTTTTCCTGCTTCAGAAAATGGTAGGGTGGAGGTTCCATGCACCCTGATGCTCTTCTATAAAACTGAGATATATATATATATATAGCCTGATACATGTTCCCCTACCTCCTGAAGCATATCAGTGTTAGCTATGGGCTGCGGAGAAAAACCTCAAACACACTACTTAGATTAATGTGGAGGTGAATAAAAACCATGTGAAGTTGTCATGCTAGTTGCGATGGTAGCATAGCAGCATAGCTTCTCACATTTAAAGTGGTAGTGTAATCTTGCATGTACAGGAACTTCTAATACACCTTTTCAGATTCCTGAGTCATGGGTAGTGGGAAAAATACCCACAACTGTATTATTGTTGTTAGCGGTACAAAAAAGGAAAAAAAAAAAGAAAAAGATACTGAATATGGAAGTCAACATTTTGTATGGAATTTGAGTGATGTAGGCAGTGTTTGACCAGATGCAGGCCAGAATAACAGTTTGCTTTCTTTTTATAAAATGCATAATCTCTCCTTTCATAAATTGTTTGCATATATACTATATACTTAGAATGGGGAGAAATAGTATTGAAAGGTTGAAAAGTCAAAATGCTGTGTAAAGATGCATAGTAGGATATGGGAACTACTTTGATAATAATTTGTCTAGGAATAACTTGCTCTGAGGATAGTTGGTGTGAGCATTAAGGAAGGGATTAGAAGTGTGTCCTGGAAAAAATCATGTGGGGTTTTGCATATATGCCATTAAATTGTGTAACAGTATCTTTAAGGGCTTCTGTTTTGGGTAACAAATAGAAACACAGTTTAAAGAGAGTGTTTGAGAATACATTTAATTGAGTGTTGTATAAATATGCAATGAAAATAACTAGGACTTGGATGACATTGTGCAGGACAGAGTATTTCAATGCAGACCTCTGTGGGAAAAGTAATGTTTACTTCAGAAAGTATCATCTATCAGTTTGACAAATAAAGCTTAACTGGCATCGGTTTCTATTATGAAAGTCTACTTATGCAAAGACATCACTAGGATCTAGTTGAGTAGTGAAACCTGTTTGAATGTATTCATCTGAAACAGTAAGTATCTATTCTGTCATTTTTACACATTTATTCTAGCTAGCTATATTAAAAAATATGTTTCATTTATCCAACATACTTTTGGCTTTCAAGTTCCAGTACAAAAGGCTGCAGCACTTTGCTAACTCAGTAGGCATGTGTCTTGGGTGGAAATTGGTCTGAAAATAAAAATAGCATGTAAGCTGTTATCTCTCCTCTGGGGAACATTGTAGGTGCATTTATGATATTATCAGTGACTGCTGGCAAGTGGTTGACTGAGCAGGCTTTAGCTGGGTCATGAGATCATATTCTTCCCACAGCTGAGACAAGTTCCTTTTCCTCTATGCTGCAGGTGATGAGGAACTTTACTAAAGGTTTTATAAAGGCTGTGTGTTCTGCAATAGGCACTGAGTGATTAGTTGCATGTCCAGTGCACACTAATTGACTCTTATTTTTTGGGTCTAATTTGAGTCAGAACTCATCCTAGAAGATAAGAATTCTGATGTTTTGAAAGTGAAGCTAGGTAACAAATCGTTTAAACTTGGCATGCTAGGCTGTACTGCTTGACAGAGCATTTGGTAGGTTTTGGATAACCCTGACATTAAAAAAGAAATCCCTACTGAATTAAGGTGACAACATGCATAAGGAAAGATATCTTGGAATAGTTTGATGGGGTAGCTTTTTGATGTGACACTTCCAGCATACAGAGAAATTCTTTCCCCTTTGTAGTTGTGATGATCTGGAAGGATACATTTTAGAACAGTTGGAAGTAATTTGGCAATTTGATACTCAGACTGTATTACACATGCAAATCCCATAGGATTTCAAAGTTTGTAGGGCTTTTGCACTTTTAATATCCTTTTGCATGTAGTTTCAGGGCTGGATAATAGCGTAGTATTTTGATTTGGAGGTTGCATGTTAAAGCCAGTGGTGCCTGTAGCCCCAGGGAGTCTTCAGTGATAACCTTCTAGGTCTGGAATTTGGGAAACAGTGCCATAATAGTTTGTTTTTATTTTGATTTTTGTGTTTGAAAACAAAAAGTACCACTTCTAATTAATGAATTATGGTGGAGTTTCAGTTTTGTGATAGACATCTGAATAAAATCAGATTAGTAAATTCTAATGTCTGGTGCTGGGTAATGATTTTGAATACTGTGTCATATGTGGTATATGCTGAATCCAATTCATTACAATTATTGTTGACTTATACATTTGGACACTCATAACTAGCATGTAGATTAGAGCGAAGGCGTGCTGGAGTCATAGCCAGTAGCTGGGATTGGAATATGGTAGCTTTGTATGTATATGTGAATGCTTTTTGTTTTGTTTGTTTGTAGATAACATAGTTTTAATAGTAACAAATGTGGCATGCCACTGTTCTTCACCATTTTGCAATACGTATGTATGGATTAGATGCAAAAGTGAAGCGAATCCTTGACTTTTCTAGTCCTTAATAATAATTTTTATCACTCTTGTGGATTTTTTCAGCATGTTTGAACTACTAACTCAGAGTTTAATACAAAGACAATTCTAGCGTAAACCATTGTTCTTCATATACAGGTGATTTTTATTTCTGGAAGAATTTTAGGATAGTCTTTCCACAGTGGAACTCCGGTTCAGTGACTTTTTTTTTTTCCTTTGTAACTTGGGATACAGTTTTCATGTAGTTTCTTTTGAAAGGTAAAGTGGAGCATGGGCCTTGATTTCTCTCCTAGGCTAGGTTTTTTCCCTTGTTTTGGTTTTTTTTTTTATTATTTTTTTTAATTAGGTGTTCTCTCTGAGTGACTGCAGCTTGTCACTGATAGGTAGGCAACTCTCCCAAATTAAATAGTTAAGGTTTAGTCATGTTTAGTTTTGTAAAGCAGATTTTGCTTGAATGTGCCAGAATGAGAAAACTTACTCTGATACATCTGGTTCTGTTCCACTTCAAATTCTCGTAGGGTTCGAAAATGAGAACAAAAGGTAACAGAGAACACCAGTAGAGAACAGTTGTCCCTGGTTGTACTTTTTATGTCCTTTTTTCCAGGGGGGTTAAAAATTCTTTTGGGTACGGTTGATACAGTTTTTCTACAGAATTGCAGTATAAACAGGAGGAAGGCTTCCTGAGCCCTTTCAGAATATTTCTTCTATAATGCATTTTTCATTTAAGTACTACAGAACTTGTAGTTCTGTATTTGAATGTAGCCCACATAAATATGATCACACCACTTACACTTGAAAACCTGAGAACAGGAAGTGTTTTCCTTGTACAAGCTTTGTAGATGGAACATTCATGCTTCATGCCTGGAGAATGAGAAAACACGTGGATGCGTTAGCTGGAATGCATCTGGCACGTCTGTTCCTTGGGGAGCTGAAGTGTTCCATAGCTGTGAGTTGTTTTCTTTTCAAAGGGGCAGAAAAAGTTGTTCTATATTTGTTCTTTATCCAGAATATTCTGGCTTCCCAAATTCTTTTGCAACTTGAGAATCAACTCCATTTTGTACTCTGCATATGTTGTATCCCTGTTACCACAGAGATGGAAATGTTAAGATTCTCCACCAATCAGTCTTTATCAAAACAAAAATGACCAAGATCTTTACACTGGAAGATTGTCTTCTTGAAAATGCATTGAACATCTCTCAGGGTCTCAGGGCCTGTGGCTGTTAAAAGTTGGTATCACCTAAAGTCAGATCATTTAGCACTATCTTTAGTGCCAGGCAAGTTCTTGTCAGCAAACTCATCAGGTGTTGCTATCCTAACAAGTCCATTTTGAAGATACTACCTTTCTTTCAACATGATAAATTAGATAGCCCGTTCATCGTCAGGTCATTAAGTAAAGTCCAGGAAGACAAAGTTAACATATGCTTGAGGTGCTGTTTTCAAGACCTCACACCTTGGAGAGTGTTGCTTGTGCCAGGGAAATTAAATTAAGAAGCCAGAATTATGACAGTAGCAATTGTACTCCTTATGTGTGAGTTCTAGATTTGCCTCTGTGAGACCCATGTTCTTTCTCTGTGGCTACAGTTCAGGCATTCAGTCAGTGTGTATTGGTTACAACATGCTATCACAGTGAAAATAGTGTAAATTTATTCTAAGCAGGTTCATCTTTACTTTTCTAATGAAAATTCCTAACCTTTACAGAAGTAGTACCTCAGAACTTTTCCAGAAGGTGGTCTCTGGAGCTGTTATTTTCTTCTTGGGAAAGGTGTACTGCAGTGATTAAACTTGCTGAAATGAGCAGAGGATGTACTTCAGTGTGGAAATGGAACCATGTTTTGTGGTCATGTTTTATCATCTTTCTCCAGCATGGATGTCATTGCCTGTTAAGGAAATCTGATGAACCTCCTGAATCCTTTGTGTGGTGGGTGGACCCTGGCCAGTGACTAAGCCTTCACCCAGTTGTTTGCTTACTCTCCTACAGTGGGATTAGGGGAGAGAATCAGAAGGCCAAAACTGAGAAAAACTTGTGGATTGAGATAAAGATAGTTTAGTAACTGAAAGTGGGAGGAAGAAAGATGTTGGGAGGGAGGTGATGCAACTGTGATCTGTCTCCATGTCCCACGAGCAGACCAAAGTCCAGGCTGTCTCCAAGCAGCATCTACTTTGATTGGAAGAACTCCTCCAGTTCTGCTACTGCGTGTGACATTACATGGTATGGGAATCTGATTGATTTGAGCCAACTGTCCCAGCTGTGTCCCCTTCCAGTCTCTTGCCCACCCCTAGGCCTACTCTCTGTGGGAGGCAGAGTGGGAAACAGAGAAGGCCTTGATGCTGTACGATGGCTTTGACCAACAGCTAAAATATTGGTTTGTTATCGACGCATATCTAAAACACAGCACCATAGGGGCTGCTATGAAGGAAATGAACTTCATTGCAGCTAGACCCTGAACATGTCCCTGAACATCTCCAAATCCTGTCATTTCGCTGCTCACAGGGTAAACAGAGAATACCAGCTTTTTAGGAAGTGAATCTTTCTTCTTGGCTAAGCCTTCCAGGTTCAAAAGCAAGCATTTGAAGCAAAAGGCCACTTTCAGCAAAGGCATTTATTTATTCTTTTGCCTCAGAGCAGTTGGGCTTTACCCCAGTCCTGTTGGACTGTCAGATTATTTCACACTGCTTTCCTGGGGTGAACAAACTGTTCTTTGACTTCCTGTCCACTGAAACCAGACAGAATTACTTCTTATTCCAAATTGTCTTCAGGTTGTCTCTTTGTATTAAAAGACCTAGATGGTGTTAGTCTGTGGAGTGAGGTGTTGTGCAAAAGCTGAACACTGTACCAATCCAAGTTGCGGAGTAACAGGAGTTATTCTTGAATCCTTAGTGAGAAGGGGTCTACTTCCTATAAAAGATTACAGTCTTTAAGTTTGGTTCTGCGATTACATACTTGGCTAACCACTGTGGTAAATCAGTATGTCTTCCTTCTAAGACAGAAGACCTATTTATCTGACATGACTCATGGCATCAAATGTTACCTCAGGTGACTTTAAGTATCTGGAATCGTCCTGTGTTCTCCTGGAAGTCATTCCTTTGGTGAGTGGTCAACACTGCACAGATTTGCTGTGATAGTACTTTTTGGCACTTGTACTTCCCCGAATCCTCCAAGAAAGTGACATCAGATGTGTTCCATGGGAGTTGGGAAGCTCTTTTCCACTGTCACGTTATGCAAGAACTGTGGTTTTGGTTAGAAAAAGTTTTACATCGGTGCTCTAGGGCTCTGGAGTCTTTGAAATGATTGAGAGCTTAGCTATAATGGTCAATTTCACTGCCTGTTACTGGGTTGACAGGTAACATGATGCAGAGTAATTTCTCTTTTAATAAGCAAATTTATTTGGGGGGATAGGTACATGGAAATTCACCTGTCAGTAGTTATCCGTGTGGGGCTTCAAACTTTGATATGCAAATTTGAGGTATCTTGCTTCTAAACCATGAACAGCAGACATAATATTCTAATTACTTGGAAGAATTACATGGAAGTGGGGAATCTATCTGTTTTCCTTCATCCAGCGACTGGAAGCTCTTCTGCTTTGTAGCCAAACTTCCTTAGATACACTCTTGATTACACCAGGGTGTCTGGCCATACTTACGTTTTTCGGTTTCCATTGTTAAAAGTCTTTGAGTCTTTCTAGTCCAAAGAGAGACAAGGAATGTCACTGTTGTTCTTGTTTTTTAAATTTTTAATATCCATATATAGGTGAGAAGATTTTGATATTTGTACCTTGTGCAATTTTTGTCTTGTGTGAAAGGTAAAGAAAATTCAAGGCCTTGCTTAGCCTTGGTGTCTTTCACATATGTATACGCACCTTATTTATCAAGGCTGGTCGAATGCATTTTGCGTTGTGTGTTAGAATGTTCTCCGCTCTCACGTGACAAGGTATTCAGCACTCTGAGAGCACCACATCGCTCGGGCTTTGATTCTTGCTAAATAAACTTCCTGTAGTGATATTCCATCTCTGTTGTTTCCTGTTATGGGTGGAATGTAGTATTCCGTTTCAGTCTCAGTAGTCTGCCTTTTTCTGTCTCAAGTAACTGAATTGTGAGGCTTTCTGAGAGTTAGAATTCATATGAAGTTATTTAATGTATGCTGTGGCAGGGCTTCAGAAGCACATAAAAGGGTGTTCTTGGCTGATATTTTCTTCAAAACTACTGTATAACCAAAGATGCTTTTGGAGAATCACCATCCAGTGTCTTTCATACCACAGAATTCTTCTTCCTATTATATTAAGATGTTCTGTATGTGGGCTATATAAGAATACCACAAAACTAAAGAGATTTATGTATTAAAGTTTAAAGAATGTCCAATTTTTGGCTACAGCTGAGGACAGGTTATGGGAAGGATTGTTTTGTATGGCAATAGTACTACTTCATAAAAATGGCTTTTGTGAGAGTTTATCTGTATGTAGGCACAGGAACTTAAACTCCTTAGTGGAGACATTTTACTCAGACATAAAGTAGCTGTATGAGTGTTTCATCTATAGCTTTGTCACTTACTTGTGGTTTTGAGCAATAAATACTTCACAACTATTATGAGTGCAAAATGGAGATGTCCCTGTTTTGACAGGTTGTCTGTCACCATGGTAACCAAAGATAGCGAACTCCTTTATTGGAAGTGTTGTGGTATTACAGTGGAAAGTATTTTCTAAGTTGGAGCATTAAGTTTTTTATTCTGACCTCTGGCACAAGAAAAATACCTTTTCAGTACAGCTGTCAGGCTGAAGAGAAAATAGCAGGCAAAATCTTTGAAATCTGATCAGTCTGTCTTTCAATTTAATGGTCCAGGATAATGATGCATTCAGTAGGTGAAATAAGAAAAAGTGGGAGATGAGCTATTTGCTTCCCCTATGCAAGTCACCCATGATAATATAGCCTGATGCTACACATGTTCTTACATTGCATGATGTGGCCACTGCTATATATACCCTGTTTTCTGCACTGTGAATTAGGGCTACATCTGCAGTTGGTGTAGGGTAAGTGTTTTAGATCATGCTAATGGAGCAGCTCAATCAGCATGGGAGCAGTCATTGCAAGATTCTGAAATAAAACTTTGATTTTTTTATTTTTTATATTTTTAGAAACCGTAGTAGTGGGCAGTACAGATGCTACTCTTTTATAAAGTGGTAGTTCGTGACACAGTTACCAGAATTAAAAACCTTCAAGTCTGAAGCTGACGTGATTCTGTTTCTCTAACAAAAAATGCAGTAACCAAAGTTGAATCTGTGTGTGCATGTGATATTGCATTTCGACTAACAGGATCTCATCTGTTAGTCTGTAAGGTCAGGATAATCTGGGGAGAAGAAAAGCTGAAGGACACTATCTTGTAGTTCTTCCTCATTTATGAGTGTCTTAAGCATTGCATATTTAAATCTGAACCTTACATTTTTACTTTCTGCATGTAAACCAGCATGCTCTTGCATTTCTTCTCTTGCTTCCTATTAAGGAACTTGTATGTGACGTGTAAGATTAATCCTATAGAAAGCAGGTAATACAGTTTTCAGTTCAGATCTTTATGTGAAACGGAATAGTGTAGTGAATTCTGTGCAGTGTGTTGGCCAAAGAGGATGATTGTGATGAATAACCTGAGTTATATCTTTCTGCCTGGTAGAAGAACTAGAGGAGGATCTTCGGTTATCTGTTACTATAGTAAGCTTACTTTATTTGCTCAGTTAGATTTGACAGTACCAACAAATCAATAAATATGTTAAAGAACCAGATCATACAGGTCTACCTCATTAGCAAGCTGATCTTCAAGGAGATTAGCTAATGTAACTTAAGTCTGTACAAAGAGCCAGCATTTTAGGTTGTATGAGTTGTCTTTTGGGTGATTTACATAAGAATTAGAGATCTAGGTAATGACAAATGGCTTCGCTTTAAAACATTGATTTGTGTGTTTTGTTGATTTTTACAAGGAAAAACTCTTTTCTTACTAGCTTTTTGTACATTACAGATAGCTGCAAAATGTTTGCAGAGGATGATGTCAAAATCCTTGAAAACAGTCACAAAAATAACTTGAAATGCTTTGGCTGTTTGTCTCAGTATTTTTGCTTGGAGGTCAGATACATGAAGCTGTGTAAACCTGTAACTGTGTGTTTCTTATCACACCTACGTTCTTTACACAAATCAGTTTACTTTAAACGGTATATGAAGATTTAGAGAAAGGTAGAATGTATTCAGTTTAAAAAGGAGAAAAAAGTGATTTGTAGTGAAGATTAATCTTTCACTGAATATAGATAGAGTCCAAACATCTACTTCAAATATGTGAACTTGGTACAGCTAGAACTATGTTCTAATGCTGTATTTGCTGTTCCTCATGGGATGGAAAATCAGTGCAGAGTCTTCTTTCTGTCTCAAAAAATGTACTTTCTGCTCACTTATTGTGGTCTGTATGTTGGTGAGCAGCCCTACATTGAACTATAGTTATCAGCCAGCTCTGGGAAGTATTTTGCTTACTCTTTTGCAACATTGCATTCCCTGCTAATTAGATACATCCGACTCCCTGGTGCCTTTGAAACAAGTCAATGCTTGAGAAGACACATTTGGTCTTCTACAGTGACAGTTTTCCTCATCAGCAAAATTTTCAGGTGATAATTTGTACTGGTAATCTAATTTTATCTTTTTCAAAGATAGACCGCGGTAGGGACAAGATTCCTCATGCAGTCTGAGTATTTGCTTGAAGACCTTCTGACAGTAAGTCTTAAATGATGTTACACAAACTGCTATAATTTTTGGAGGAAACAAAAAAAGTGTTCCTCATAGTGGTTGCTTATGAATCTCTTTAGCAGGGAAAATATGTAATTTTATATGTGTTTAGAGACACCCATATTTGCATTGTTTCCATGTCTCATTTAGCAATGCAATAAGTGTGAAATCTTTGTCTTTCACTTCAGAAGGCTCTTCTAAATCACTGTTTTTGAGAACTTCTTTCAGACCTTTTTCCTTTTTGACTGAAGTTGAGCTCTGTGACTCCCTCCCTCAAACGTACCCAGTTGTTCCGAGCGTTGGATACAAATGTGTGCTTCGAGGGAAGTCTCATTGTTTGCATTAGAAAGAAGTCTTTGTCCAAGAGTTTACACATCTTTTACAAAAGAAGATCCAACCTCAAACTTTGTGTATGATTATTCCACCCTGTATATCCAGCTAGTACTAACCTTATTCTGTCAAATAGGCTGTATCCAATAATATTCTGGTAGCACATGCATTAGTTTTAGAAGCATTTCTTGAACTCATGACACTGTTTCTGCAAAATAAACTTTCTCTACCTGGATCTTAAAATAATAGTTGGCGTTATGGTGCATGGAGTTTAATAGTAACTTCATCTTATTAATATATTTCAGGTTTTGTATTCCTACTTTTATTATAAGTATGTTTATAGCTAAAAGCTGAAGGGAGTGGAGAGAAAGACTTAACACAACATCCACTTCATAAGCCTTGTTTCCTTAGGAAGCCAGCTGGGGAAAGGTGAAGATACCCTGCTAAAGCCAAAGAGCTAGCAGTTCAGAAGATGCTGCAAGAACTGAGTTCTGGCAAGGTTTCTGGAAGTAGTCAGTCCAATAGAAGAACTGTACAAGTATTCAAAGTTAGAAAAAGCTTACAGTACAGTTAAAATGCTGTTGCCCACCAGACTGCTGAGGAGCAGATGTTACAGATGAGATAAAAATGTGTCAGTGCTCAGACTTCTAGACTGAGATTCTAACGAGTGGGATCAAGCCCTTTAGGAATTCAAGCCTTAGTAACTTGTTGCTCACAGGGCTGCTTGTTGTTCCTCTCCTCATCCAGAAATTTCAGTGGAAAATTTCAAAGTGGAGCTTTCTTTTTAATTATTGGGTATGCCAGTTAAAGATAAATCAAAAGATGGTTGTTGGAGGAAGATCATTTACTGAAGACAGAAATCAGATTTAATAAATAGGGCAGTGTTATTTCTAAAGCAGAGCAATATACATTCTTTGTTAGAACTGAGAAGCTTTTTTTCTGTGAGCAGTCTGAGGAGCTCTGATGTTGATTCGGAGTACAAAGCTGAGTACAGTTTTGTCATCTTAATTTTTATACCTTCCTTGAAAAGAAATAAAAAATCCTTTTCCAAGACAGCTGGGAAGTCTTGTTCAGTTTGGTGTGTTCAAAAGAATGTTTGTTTAAGATAGAGTGTTTATTTTGAAGTCTGTTCTTCCCTTCCTATCCAGAAGCTGGCAAAAGTGATTTGTTTGCAAACAAGAAGGGGAATTGTCAGTGAGCAGGAAACTTTCTCCCTGCCAGCCTCCCAAGCTTTTTTCCAATTTCTTGGATATTATGTCCCCTGTTGAATAGGGATTAACTTGAAAATGATATAATATTCACTGTTGTTTTCTTTTGTCTGTTATTTCCTTTTAAGACTTTTGCAAAGCCGTATTAATGTCTCCCCAGCAAAAATAACAGTGTCCCCCCAGAAGTTCTGGTTTCTTCCAACTTCAGTTTGGAAGGGAGAGTCCTGAGATCCAGCAGTTACAGCCAAGCTGTGTTCACTGTGTCAGTAACTTATCCACATAAAATTTTGGGAGAGTTGGAACCCTAGTGGAAGGTGGAGGATGGTGGTACTGAAGGGTTCTTCAGTAGTAAATGACACTTTCTAAGGTCCCAGTATATAAAAGCTTTTTGAAGGACATTTCATGTTATTGCAGAAGTTCATCCAGGGGCTCTTCAAATCATAGAGTCAGCTAGGTTGGAAAAGACCTTTAAGATCATCAAGTCCAACCTTAACCCCAGGACTGCCAAGTCCACCACTAAGCCATGTCACTAAGGGCCTTATCTACATGGTTTTTGAACATTTCCAGGGATGGTGATTCCACCACTGCCCTGGGCAGCCTGTTCTAATACCTTATCACCCTCTCAGTGAAGAAAATTTTCCTAATCTAAGCCTCCCCTGGCACAGCTTGAGGCTGTTGCCTCTTGTCCTATTGCTTGTTACTAGGGAGGAGAGGCCGACCCCCACCTTACTATAACCTCCTTTCAGGTAGTTGTAGAGAGTGATAAGGTCCCCCCTGAGCCTTCTTTTCTCTAGTTCCCTCAGCTGTTTTTTGTAAGACTTATCCTCCAGATCCTTTACCAGCTTTGTTACAGTAGATGTAACAGCAGCAAAAAAGGTCAGTGAGGTCCTTGCACTGGTCACTAAGGTTTTGGTCTTAATCACAGATTTCAAAATGAGACAGTACTTTACATGACTAACAGTTTTTCAGGTATAATACTGACTTGGTAATGTTTGGTATGTGGCTCTTCAGAGGGGCTAGAAGCTGGTGGAGTCCTGGCTGACCAAATCATTGTGTGCCCCATCAGTCAGTGCTGTTGTGCCTTATACTGAGCAGTATTAGAGGGACATCATTGCAGTAGGTAAATAATTCGTCTAGCCTATGGTGGTGATGAATCCCTATTTATTACCTTTTCTTCCTCTTCATTCTGCCCATGCTGCCCTTTTCTCTGATTTTCTTCCTCTTCTTTTTTTTTTTTTATGGTATTTATCCATTTTCATTTTGCTTTGCATTGATACAAATTCAGTAGATGAAGATCATCCTTAAATCTGATTTTTCTTCCTGACCTTTCAAACCTGTTTTAGAGGTTTTCTAACTGAGTGGCAATTGCTAGCCTTCTTTCAGCAGAAACATGTTTCTTGTACATCCTTTGGGGGTATAGAGCACTTTCCCTTTAACTTTATTTCTGTGTAGGATGGGTTAATGGCTCTGCAAAATAGAAAAGTATCAGAATCAAATAAATACTGAAGCATTCAGGAATTTGGACCATCCAAGTATTTTAGGTAGTCCTCACTAGCAGTGCTAGTGCATTTGGGGTAAGATTGAAATACTACTTTGTTTTCCAAGTTCAACAGTTTTTTCCTGTTTACAAAGAAAAGGGCCCGAGGATCATCTTATCCTATTATTTGTTGTATCCTTGATAATATGGCAAGCCTCCAGAATGTCTGTCATTCAAATTCCCAAGATTGTAGCATGCATTTCTTTGACTCGATTAAGATGAACTGACTGTGAATTTTGCCAGTTGTACAAATAGTGTCTGTGTTCATTGTGGGAAGCCTGTCTTCACTCTGTTTTCCTAAAAGTATTAGCATTTTGTTTAGCCTTTTGTGGCTGTTGGACTGCAAAAAAGTCTTTCTTCTCTGGAATACATCACTTAAATGCTTTTTATGTAAACGTCTATGTCCAAGCTACTTTAGATGTTAGGATGCACGTAGCCTGTGATGTGCTGTAATGAGGTTGAGCAGATTTTCTCAGAACTTCGTGCCATGTGTTTTAGGCCTATCAAAGAAATATTTTTCTTTCAAGGTATTCAATGTTAGTTCGCCTTTGGCCTCTTGTTCACTTCTAGCTCTTGACTTCTGCATAGGGACTGAGTTAAAATGGGAATATCTTTTGCAGTATTTTCTGTCTTCTGGCATCAAGATTCCCATAATGATGTTTTTAAAGGTAGAGGAAACCTCAGGTACACTTCTGTTCCCTTTTACAAACAGAGGCAGAAGATGGAATGGGAGTTTTCTTCATGCTTCCATGAAGAGCTTTTCCAAAATCCTAAACAGTGACAAGAATCCAAAAATCATAGAATCCTAGAGTGATTTGGTTTGGAAGGGACCTTAAAGATAACCTAGTTCCAACACCCTGCCATGGGCAGGGACACCTTCCATGAGACGAGGTTGCTCAAAGCCCCATCCAGCCTGGCCTTGAACACTGCCAGGGATGGGGCAGCCACAACTTATCTGGACAACCTGTGCCAGGGCCTCACTACTCCCATAGTGAAGATTTTTTTCCTAATGTCTGATCTAAATTACTCTCTTTCAGTTTAAAGCCATTACCCCTTGTCCTGTCACTACATACCCTTGTAAAAAGCCCCTCTTCAGATTTCTTGTCGGCCCCTTTAGGCACTGGAAGCTGCTCTAAGGTCTCCCTAGAGCCTTCTCCAGGCTGAACAGTCCTTGGTAATTTAAAACTTCTGCTGTTTCAAATTGCTTGAGAACTTTGATATGAAAAGGACTTTACTTCACAACAGGTTTTAGTGAAGTCTTTAGCACAAGGTACTGTTTTGAAAAGAAGGATAAGTGGTACTGTACTCTGCCACCTGTGTCTTTGTATCTTTCACACTGACAGTGTGTTTCTAACTTTGAATGTGTAAAGTTGTACTTCTGAGTACTTGAAATGATTTACTTATTAACTTTACATGTAGGTTCTATAGTGGTAGATTTAAAGTATTTTGAGTGGCATAATTACTGATGTTCTTTGTCTGTGATCTGTGGTGTTTCTTCTGTGCAGACCTGAAAATTGTATCTTTTGTAGCAGATCACCAAATTGCTTACATTCAAGGCTTCACATGTATGATTAGCAATACTTAGAGCTTAGATGTATTTTTATCAGGGGTTTGTAAGTGAAAAGGCAGTTTATCACCGTTCTCATTAATTTGGAATGTAAGTTGCATTAACAGCTCACTTCTGGAATTTCAAGGGCAAGCAAGAGATGGCATGTGACCTTTCATGGAGAAGGATTTATGTAAGAAGGGAGTTTAGGGGACTAGGGTTCAGGAAACAGCGAATTATGCCAAAATTTTAATGTGTTGCATGTTTGTATTGTTTAAAGAAAAAGATGGGAAAAGGGGAAGGAGACAGAGGGAAGATCACATGAGGCTAGCTGGGGAGAAAAGTTGCATTTTCCTTTATAGCTTACAGTACAAGATGGCTCATTTAGCATTCTTTCAGGCTGAAATGTCAGTTTTGGTCTTGGGCAAATTCACTATGTGTTATGTATTGTACTGGGACAAGGATGTAATGTCTAGAAGTTTGAAGCTTGATTTACTGTGAGGTCAGCTTAGATTCTTTATGGATTAATGAGTTAAGCCATCTTAAAGGTAAAGATACTATTGGATGATAATGATTACTATTATCACCTGGCACCGTTCATGAAAATGAAATTGCAGTTCATTGCTGTAAGTGTAAAGTTACAGCTGTCAAAATACTTTAATATATTGCTGCAATATATTAATAATATGGATAAGTCACTCTTAATGAAGGGAGTGGAATGAAGAGCAAACCTCTGAAATCTTTGTAGATCTGGGATCTGTAAAATGTACTGGCAGGCACCAACTGTAGAGGTTACTGTTGGTGTTCACTGGCTATTTGTTGTGTGTGTGTGTTTTAAATGTGGTTTCACATTTGGTTAATTAGATTTAGTTAATAGGAATTTCACTTGACTGCTGAAGAAATGTCCTTCTAGTGTTAAGAATTAATAAAATGGTCTTGAAAGAAGACTTCGAAAGGATAGATGCAGAGTGGAGGGAAAGTGGTTGGGATCTAAAATTTATTAATGGGGAAAATGGAATCACCTTATTTAATTTTTTTGTATCAGAAGAAATGGGTGAAGGCTGTTACTTGCCCAGTGAAAACAGTAGAGACCAGAATGGGATAGAAGTTACTGAGATACCTCTAGTTTAACCAAGTGAGCTGTACAGTACAATGGAATAGGAAATGGCAGTCTGTCACAATGTCAAGTGTATTCACCTTTGAAACCCACCTGATGTAGTGAGCCTCAGTCCGTTTAAACTCAGAGTAACTATACCCATTATACAAAATAGAGGAGACCAGTGGATACATTAAATGAATATTGAAGGCATAGGCTTTACTGGAAGGGCAGAATCATACATAAAAGTGTTCTCTCTCCTCCCCCCCTTCCCAGTTTAGATTTTCTAATTTGGTCTTTAATGGAGGAATTGAAATTTTGTAAAATAATTGTAATAGATTCCTTTACATATAATGAAATTTTGTGTTATTGATTAGACATACTTTCAAATACTTGATCAGAAGAATTTAAAAAACCCAACAACCTTTGTGTTTGAAAAATCATTAAAAAATAAAGATGTGAATGAAATCTAATGTAACAATGTTAACATTTGGTATATGGCCTTGGTATTTTTGGACAGTTGTCAGTAGTTTTTAGTAGCATATATTGAAAGAAATGATAGCTGTTGTTGAAATGCCATGATCTGATCCTTTTTTTTCTGTTTCTGCTTGTTGTCCTAAACCAGTTGAGAATGTGAAATCACTTAGATGTTGAGTTGTAGCCACCTCTTGAATAATCTGTTATCTTCAGACATAACTGCTCTTCTGAAAGATAGATAGCTTTTATGTAGTCTGTTGAAGGCAGATACCATCGACACCCCCTTACCTGAGGGCATGGGATTTAGGGACTTACTACAGTTCTCCTGTTATTTCACTAGTTGGATTGAAAAACGCCAACAGAGAGTCAACAGTACTTACACAATGAAGTGCTGCAAAAATGTGATGAGCATACTGTACTGAATTGGGTTTATCATTAAATGAGAGTGCAGCTACTGTCTTCTCTTGCGCAGGTTTTAATCTTGTGTAGCAGCATTAAGCGAGTTACTTTGTATATGCATTCATGTAAAGGAGTAGTGTCCTTAAGGCAGACTTTTTCTATCTATCTTTTTGCTTCTGTGTAAGGAATAAATGTAAATTTCTGTATTTGGGTGAAGTAAACTTATAATCAAAGTAAGATGCTGCCAGGTCCTTGCTGGAATGGAGATTCTTTTGAGTGTTCCTGGTCCAAACTTTTCACAAAGAACACACCTTGCAGTTGAGTAACTTCTGTGTTTGAAAATAATATTTTTATTTACTTTCCAAATTTATCAAATTGCGGTGAATTTTACTTTGTAATTGGAAACATATAAAACTGAGATTTTGAAGATTTGCCCTGATTTAAAAAGAGTGCAGATTCATTTAAGAAAAAACCCAAAAAGCAACAGAACAACAAAGGACAAAATCTTCCCTTTCCCTTGCCTGAAAACAAACCAAATTCTGGTGGGATGGAAGAAACTATTTCCGATCTATCCCATGTAGTTTATACAATTTAAGAAACCATGTGAAATAGTTAGATTTTAGGCATTATAAGTAGATTTGTAAATCTCTATCACAGGACTTCTCCATGGAAGGATTAACAGTGCTTGTTTTGGGGATTTTTTTATTATTTTGTTCACTTTTTTTTTTATTCACATCTCCTGGATGTGAGTACTTATTTTCCTCTCTCTCTTTTTTTTTTTTTTCCTTTTTTTTTTCCCCTGATGCTCATATCTTTGGTACAAAACTATTAACTTTTTTATTTGTCCTTTAAAATGTTGCATTTCTATGGTGTATTCTTCATGCATCCTTTCATAAACTTTTTTTTCCAACTTTGATCTTTCTGAAGATTCATCTTAACTGGTTTGGGCCTTAAGTTTGTTTAGTATCTGGAATGTTCTTGAGGCTCCTGTTCAAAAGGTTCCTTTTGTAATTTTTTTCAAAACTTAGATACCAAATCAGTGGCACTTGAGCTAGAGGTAGATGGAAAGCATTTCTTTTTTCCAGACTGTTTTCCCAACAGTGGCCTCTAAGCTGGAAAAATCAGGAATAGCTGTACTGGCCATAAATTGCCGAGTTTTGGGAGCAGGGTGCAAGTTGTATGAGAGGAGGTTGGGAACTACCTTGTGCCAGTCACAGCTGCTTCCAGCCAGCTTTGAAACTGGTGTTTCGAAAACAGAAGTGAAGCAACCTGAACCAGTTTGTTCATATTATTTGTAGTCTTTGTATGCCTTAATAAATTGCTAGAGTTATAAGTACATTATTAGAATCAAGTTAGATGAGATGGCATTCAATTAGTTTCAAAAGTATGACCTCAATTAGACCATGATAAAGCATCCAGTTAGCAGGCAATTTTGAAAGCATTCTCTACCTGTTTTCAGTACTCTGGAGGAAAAAATTTGAAGCAGTTAGGAGTGTTGTACCAGAACGCTGTGTTTGGTAGTAGAAAGGAGTAAACAATTTGAAAGTAGAAGGATTTAAGGGTCCATGCTAAAAATCTGGTTGAAGGATTCACCATGGCATTGACTTGAAGAATAATGCATGTGCGAAAAATGGCAAAATGATTTTTTTCTAAATACTATTGGAATACTTTATGTATAATGATACCTCCTCAGCATGTGAAACTTTCATTTAACTATTAGATATTTTGGAATGATTTCTCTTTGATCCTAGAGATGCCCTGAAGTACAAGTTCAGGTAGTGTTAAGAAGTTTGGTCTGGCTTTCAGCAAATATTCAGAGGTACTTCTTTTTTTTTTTCTTTTTTTCCAGGTAAATTCCTACTGAGGTTTGTAGTCCTTCTTGAAAGCAAAATGGTATTACATGCAATAAGGTCTTCTGACACTGGTGGCCAGCATGAGTGTCCTTCTAAGGAAGAGAGTCTAAAAGACTTGTAACATTTTGACGTAAAGGAATGAATATTACCAATGCATTAAAAAAAGAAAATTGTACATCTCAATACTGAATTAAAAGAAGCTCTAACATTGTAACCTAGCAGTCTTATAAAAAGAGAACTAGAAGGATTAGTAGCTTTAAAATGTAATGAAGGAGAAGAAATTTTGAGTTGTATTGATAGGTGTAGTTGGTAGTGTCGGAGGTCTCAGTCTTTTGAGAACTGGGGTGGATTCAGTGTAAAAAACCTGTCACCTCTGTTCCCACAGAGAAAACTTGGGGGAATTACATATAGCAGGGACTGACCACTTTTTGCTGCTTTAATTCTTTGATACTTCCTTTCCGGGAAGTCTTGGTATCTCTGTTCACTGCCCTTTCTTGCTGTTGGCCTCTCAACCACAAGTTCTACTCTGCTTGGAGGGTGTTTGTGCACACTGCTGTTTGGATGCATTTGTTTGCTGTCTCTTCCTTGCTTCACCTGACAGCTTTAGAACAACTAAAGGGAAAAGATGTTTGACAAAGATATGATTTATGAAAAGCAGATAACATGGTAATTTGAGACTTTAACTCAACAAGGGAAGAAGTTCTGATACTGAGTCAGTGAAGGAGTCCTCTCAATGCGAGAGGAGTAGAGGCTATTAAATAGGTCACTGCTTAAAGGAATGGGAGGAAAGACAAGTTCTCTGAGTGGGTTGCCAGGCATGAAGGGTAAGAAGAGAGCAGAGAAGGCTAAAGGCTGTTTAATGCATGCTAGCAATAAAATACATATACATTTCTATCATATCTAGTTGGAAATGTAGCTGCTGTGTTTTTTTACATGGAAGAAGGGAAGGGACTGGATGTCTATATAAGAAAGGCAGAATGCAGAACTGTGTTTACCTGCCTTAAGAGGGGAGGTGTGTGACAGCTCTTCTGAGAGCTGTTTAGGGAGGGATTGGTAAAGCCTCTCTGTTTATGCCTCCTATTTTTAGAAGGATGTGATGATGAAATGGTGGGGGCAGAGGAGTCATAATTCAGTAGAAGTTACTGTGTAAGTGTACAAAAGAGTACTTAAACAAGTGAAATTAATGACTGGTGGTCCTATTCAGTTCTTACAGTCTAATAGATATGGAGCTCTCTTTCCTTAACAAGAAGTGCAACTAACCATATCTGTATTTGTTCCTTGGTTTCTGGCACATCCTAACTCTGTTTTCTCAACACATCTGCAGCTTCTGTCTAAATACAGTATCTCCTTTGCCTTTTAACTTGCTGATTACATCTCTTGATGCTACTTACATCTCCTAGCTGATCAACCCAGTCTGATGGCAGTTCTTCAGCATGCTGCCTTGGGGAATCACAATCAGTATGTGCTGTCATGGGGTAAGACTGAGGTTTGGAGTTTACTCTGTGTAGTTTACATGCCCATTGTACCATGAACATTTATTCCTAAATTGTTTTCAGGAGAAAAACCATAGAACATTAAATGTAAAAGTACATAAACTAGAGAAAGTACATCTTACTGAATTGTCAGATTAATTCTACTTAAATATGCCCTGTTAAATTTATTGTGGGTTTTAAGATAGTGGCAAACTCAAACTATAAATTAGCAGGAAGCTTAGAGGAGGAGATTTTTTTTTCCACCACAACACTGATTTATGAATTGCTTTACGCTAGCAGACTTGAGTTGTATCAGACTGAAAATTGTTTCTTTATGTTAAAGCCAGGAAAATAGTGTATTCGTTGCAGCTGCTTGGGTGTCTGTAGAGGAAGCAACACATAGGGACTGCTACTACTATTGCAGAATTTTTTAATTTTTAAAATAATTTTTTAAATGGTTGCAAATTTCAACTTTGCCTTTTAGGAAGCTTTATGTGTAGTTTAATAGAAAACAATTTCTTCAGTATCTGTTTTTATTTTAAATCAGATTTGCACCCATGCTTGCAGTGATACACACTTCCTTCCTTTATCTACTCTATTTTTCCTGGGATCCACTTGCTGGCTAAGGGAGTGCAAATACAGTGGGTTTCTAGAGCTGTGTGTGTTCTGCTTGGTTGGTTTGAATGTACCTGCTGGTTGCCTGGGTGGGTGCCGCCGTTCAGTAACTGTTCAGCTCTGCTGTTTTTGCCTTCTCTTTAGAGTAGAGGTAAGAACTTGGACCTTTTGTCTCTGCCCGGTGATTGACTTGGAAGCATGTGTGTGTTTTGTTTGCTTGTTTCATGGTTGTGTTTCTGTACCATTCAGAATGACAGGACGCTACAGTTAAGTATTTGTGGCTTCCTATCTATAGCATGGTGGTTTTACAAAAAGGAGAGAGTATAGAAAAATAAAAGGTGAATTGTGTTGTTTTTTCTCTCTGGCTTTCTGTGTAGAAAATCACTGCTGACTTGTCCAAGGAACCAACCAGAAATACTGGCAAGGAGATAGTGTCCTGGATAAATCATATTTAATCTATAGACTTCTTCGAAGAATATTTGTTGACAAATGTTAGATTTCTGTTTTAATATCACATTAACCACTGTGTTAGTTTTGAACTTACTAGTGTTTGTGGAGAGAGACTAGAATTACCAGTAATCATCTGTCACACTGAAAACATGCATGATGAGCATACGCTGGATGCAGCTTGCAGCTTCATTTCACATAGCGACTCCTTGTGTTACTACTGGAGAATATTAAGATTGTTTTTATTATATGACTTGCAAGATGCATTTGAGGAGCCTGTTCTGCCTCTTGTTGTGAAACATTTCCTAATACTGGCTATATTCTGAAAATAATCTCAAATTTATGGCAATTTAAGTTCCACCAGCATGACTTTAAGTAATTGAATTTTATCCTTCAGCAGG
>NW_009910505.1:25901-38287 GCF_000696875.1 Nestor notabilis
TTGGGAAAAATAATACAAAGATTTCCTCAGAAGGACTGGGAAGATACTCCTTTTCCACAGGGAATAGAGTTGGTAAGTATGCATTACATTTTGTAACTTCCAGAATTTTTTTTGCATACAGTTGGAAGATACATCTGCCTTCATGCTGTTATCTGCATTAGCTAACCCAACAGAATGGATAGAAATTAAGTGAGTAGAGGGGGTAGGTAATAGCTTTAAGAATAATAATTTTGGCTAACAGAAGATAACTTATTCTGGCCTGTACCAGTAAGTAGATACTCTTACATTACAGAAAAAGTGCTGCAAATTTAGGAACAGTGTATTTAAGGTAAATGTTGTTTGTGTCAGTAAGTTTATCATCGACTGTTCTTATAAGCATCCTTCAGATGGCAGATGACTTTTTATTATCATATTCAAATAAATACAAATGTGTATTTGTATGTTAAAGAGAATTAAAAATGATATCCCAATAAACTGGATTGATTAAAATGGTCAGTCTTTACCCAGTATTCTGTCCTTGACAGATGGCGTGATAGATGCTTACAAAACCTGCAAACTGAACAAGGCCAGTGTACAGTGATCTATTTTAAATGCCCTCTCTGAAAACTCACTAAAAGCCACTTCTTTCAATTCTTTGATGTCATATTGAGATGCATGCTCACATTGTGTAATGAAAAGGTGTATCTCCCACATCTGGATCACTGATTTACTAAACATATGGGTCTAAAAATCCTGTAGAGAAATGAAATGTTGTGGTCATACTCTGCAAATCAGGTTTCTGAGAAGTCAGAGCGAAACTCTTACTGCTGGGAACTTAGGAACCTCTGTGGCAGGATGAGCTGGAGAAGGAGATGGCCTGTAGGAAATGTTGCAATAGAAGTCTTTGTACTGTGGGACAAAATCAGCTGCAGAGGACAAAGTCACTGACTCTTCACTGAATTTATCATACAGATAAATATCACACAGAGCAAATATAGCAAGCTTTTACCAGTATGACACCTTTTAACCACTGTTCAGCTCACTTGCTGAGTTGTAACATGCCATTGGCCATGTGTTGTCTTCTCCAGTGAAAGAGAGGGGAGGGGATCTTGGTGTTTACTGCTTGCTCTCTGATGTAGCGGAGGTTTATGTTATTCACTGTGTGCTGGTGTACGCGACTGGTTGCTCGTTTTCTTCAGCAGTGTGGTTTTTGTTTCTTCATAGTCAAGCATAAGCCTTATGTTTTGGGGGGATGTCATACATTAATTACTGGTGTAAGCATTATTTCAGATACGCGTGATGAATAGTTACAGTGCTTGTGGTACACTTGCATAATACTACGTTTGGCAATGTGGTGCTGTTCTGAAACACTGGAAGCTCCTGCTTTCTCTGAAGTGTTTCTCCTACTGTTACAACATTATACAGCTCTGTATAGCAATTGCTGTTTGCTCTAGCTGGTAGTTCTCTACTTAATACATGCCTAGCCAGCATGTGCCTGATGATTGCTGACCGAGTTCAGATGAGTGGCTTTTTTACATAGTACACACAGTTGTAGTTCATTAGAAGAGAAGTAAGTTTTGATGCCAAGGCTTAGGCGTGGTTTTTGCTAACCTCTCTCTTGGGGTTAACTAGGTGGTTTGATCTTGCTTTAAACAACTGCAAGAGTGAATCATACTAAAATTTACTTTCTCATATAAGTCTTTCTTACCTATTTCGAAGAAAGTAATGTGTCTGACTTCCAGTGTTGTATTGAAATAAATGAGCGCAGCTTCTCTTAAAGCACTGAAGCTTCCTAAGTGATAATCTGTACTCAAATGTTATTTCTTATTGATGTTTAATTGTAGGATGTTAGTACTACAAGAAATACCTTTCTTCATTGAACAAAACATTTTTGTATCAGTTCTCAAATGACTTATTAGGTAAAGCCATTAAGACTTTGAAGTTTCCAAATCAAATGAAATCTGATGACTTAAAAGTTAAGGACATCTATTCAGCCAGTTGGCAAAATTAGTCAAATTTTGATTTGCTTTCCAAATATGGTAATAAATCTTCAATATTGCAAATATCATGTACTAAAGCAAATCACTTATAAAAATCAGATTTTTTCGGGATGTCGGGTTTTTTTTCCTCTCTCCCAAGGTTTTGGATGAGTGTAACATGAATCAACACTAATTCTTGGAAAGGAAAGGATAAAACCTGTATTACTGTTTTCTGTTTGTTGTCTTAAGGGCAGCTGTAGTATCATTAAGAAGGAAGCAGGCAAACCTTGGGGGGGAAAAAAGGGACAAAGAAGGTAGAGTGGCTGACAAACTTATGTAAGACTGAAGGTAGACATAGTTATGAATAGCACTTAGTTCTATGAGTAGTTCAAGTTAAGATCCTCTTTAAGTGTAATTCCTCTTCTTTGAGTGAAGGATCTTTATTTATCTGAAATGGAAAAAACCCCGTGGTTTGTATGTGAAAAACAAGTAAAGCTCTCTCCACTGTGTTTTCTTGAAGGAAAAAAAGGCCAAAGCTTTTCATGCCCTGCAATAGGATTGAAGGAAGATTTGATTTTCTTGTCTTCTCTCAAAATTAGTTCTTCTGCCATGAATCATGGAGATCTTCAGCTGATTATCAGTGAAGATAACCCCTCATGGGCCCCATCCACCCTTTTTTGTGCCAAATAATATAGGTTTAATGAGATAATTTGTTTTGGCATCTCATGGGTGATATGATCTAATAGTGTTTCCTGTTCATGTTGTTAATAGCATCTTATGAAACAAGGGTGGTGGTGGTGGTGGTGGGAAATAGTGGGAATTACCTAGGCCCACCCCTCAAGCCTTTAAGATGGAAAAGTCTGGGGGCTTGTTTGAACCCCTTGTGATCTCCATAGCTTGTAGAAATGCCATCAGTCCAAGCTCCAGGCAAAAACTAATAGACAGAATCCTCTGAGACTTTTGTGGAGGGCTTTCTCTTTCCTGAAACTTGCATGCCCCCTACCTCTTTGGGCTTGAATTTGTGTGATCAGCTTTATGAGACATAAATTATCATAATGAAGAGGGTGGAATTGTGCAGGTAATCTCCAATTAAATAATAAAACCACTGTAAATAACGTGTTTCATTTTGTTAAGCCCGGTTTTGAAAAATAGGCTGGCATGGGAAAAACTGTGCCTAGTGGACCTGCCCTTAGCTGAGTGAAAGGTGATAATTTTCGGAACATCTTATCTAGGAAAGGTAGTGACCTGATTTCAATTTTAAGTTTTAGCCTTTATAATGTTTGTGGTTTTGTTCATTTGACACAAACATGTAGAGAATTGGGTCTTCATAAAATGTAACTGCAGTTTGAACTTTACTGGGAGTGTTATATTTGGTGTACATATATTCTGTATTAAAGGCTTAATCTATTAAACTATTTGTATTTTGATGTGTGTAGCATGTTAGCTATGTTCTGGTCTTGTTTAACAAACACGTAAGTTATGGAATAAATACGTTGTCCAAAATTCAACAGAAATGAAATTTATGAAATGTTATGAAAGTGTTCTAATTTGTCTCAGTAAATAAATTGCATGTCTTCTGGTTGTCAGTGGTAGGTGAGCAAAGCCATGAGTTTCTCTTGAGGGAAAGATGGTGTGAGTAAGTGTCGGTCAGTGTATCTTCTTAGGGCTTCTACTTGTCTGCTTCTCATCGAATGACCAAAAGAGATTTTTCTTAATCTTACACTCCTTGCATTTGCCATTTCTTTAATGGCTTCAGAGCTTTGGTCTTTGTTCTGTTTATAGCTGAATATAGAAACTTTGCCAATTGAGCCACCTGCAAATTGCTGTGAAGCACACCTGAAGGTTTTTGTAATGGATTATTGATAATTATAGTAGCTAGTAAAGGCCCTAATACTTTTTCTTCTTTTTTACACCATTTGTTGAATTGTGTGATATTACTGAGAGTAAGGTACAATATTTGTTAATATTATATATCATACATACTGACTGTTACTTCAAAAGCAGCAAGATGCTCTTCAATTTGCTAGAAACTTTTGTGGGCTATTCAAGAGGAATGTAGGAAACATTTTTAATAATTCCAGCTTTGAATCTGAGCATCTTCAGCTTACTGACAAATAGCAGTCCATCTGCAGTTTACTGAGAAATACAAGTCAGAGTGACTTTCCTTAGGTTTCATGGAAGTAAGCTGACTCTGAGAAGCAGAGAGAGAGATTTATGCCCATTCTTAATAAAATCTTTGGCTCAGGAAAGTATTTAAATAGTTGATTTTCAGAAGAATGCAGTTAGAAGATGCCAAACTGATAGTTGCCCCCCATCGTATTTTAAATGAACATGTTTGGATGTCCTTGTCCATAGTCTGACTGTTTCACAGAAGTTACTCCAGCTTTATAAGATACAGCTTAAGTTTAAAAATAACCCTCTGAAATCAGCTGAGACATACAGAGCAGTTTAAAATTAGGATACTTGGATTTCTTGTTCTCGCTGTGTAGAAAGAATGCTTGAGAGACTATGCTGATTGAATGAATTAGCTTTATATATCTGCATATTTTTCTGATTTATAATCCAGTCTTTATTCTGCTGTATACCTTTCCTAGACATCATAATTAGTTATACATCAAAGGAGGAAGCTTTGGTATGTAATGTTACACTATATATTCATTTTTGTCCCAGGGCTAAATTAGCTAAACTGAGTGTCATCTGCATTAGTCAGTGTTGGGAGGTTTATGCTAATTAGGCCAATGAAAGTCATACCTAGAAAAATTTATGTTGTCTTGAGTTTAAACCAGATATAGTGTGTTTGTGCAGTTAGTGGGAAATTTCCTTCCCTGCTACTCGCAGTAACAGGTAGTGGTGGTAATAGTAGTGTCATGAATTAGTAATTTTCATTTCAAGTGTGTGCAAGTATAGAAATGAACATACATTTCTAGATGAGCTAATGAGCTATCCAGATAATTACTTAAATTATAAAATGTAATTGTAAATTGTAAAAACTGTTATTTAATACAAGCTTGCATGAGTTATGATACTAAGAGGAAATGCTGGATGTATCCAATTGAGTTCTGGTAGGATGTCTGCTTCCTTCTAGAGGAGGAGGAGTTGGTGTTGTTGGGATGAGCATATTGCACCTTCCTGTAGAACCTTATCTTTGGTGTAGACCTTAGCATTTCTGCTCCTTTTGAGCAGCCTCAGATATGAACTCTTAAATAGATATGAAGTATGTCTTTTATGAAATACTGGCTTCAACTCTGAAATTCCAACTAACCTGAGACATGAAAAGAAATCAAATGAGGTTAATGAGTGGTGTTTATGTATTTTCAAAGTATATCTGTATTTCGACTAACTTAGTAGAGCTCAGTCTTTTCACAAAAAACTACTTCATAGTCTTGTCCAGAACTGTCCAGTTCATGATAACAAATATAAGTGACAGATATACCTCTGAGATCTTAAGTGAATGTACACTGCTGTTGGAGCTTCACAGCTGGGCTGGGGAGAAGAAAGCTATTAAACCCCCCTATGAAAATCCAACAAATGTCTTCAGAGTTGCATTGAAAGCCAGAATTTGTGTCACTCAACTGAAGGCAGTTTACAGTAAGCCAGATTTTCAAGTAGTGAACTCCTACACTTTTGGGGATTCCCAGTGCAAGATCTCAAAATCATTATGCATGCTGTCAAAGAAATACTTCTAAAACTCAGGTGCTAATCATTTAGTGTTATTTTTGTTTTACCACTTTGGTGTGAGGCAATTTTTCTAGGGAACAAATCTGGTGTTTGAGCATTTTACTTGTTATTTTAAATAAGATGTAGGAGACAAACCGGGTTGCAGCTTAGCCAGTTAAGGTCTGAGGTGATTAAAGTTTTAAGAGGGTTAATCTTTAAATGCCTTAGTCTTAGCTAGCTGATCTGTAAGCCAATTTTTCTGCAATATTAGTGCTTTTAAGGACCTGAAGGGTTGTCTACAGCATGCAATACAACTTTTGACGTGCACATGGTTAGCTGGAGAGATTTTGGTTTTGTGTTTGGTTTTTTGGATTTTTTTTATTTTATTTTTTTTTTTTACTCCTTCCCCTCAAGAATCTTTCTCAAGAATCATCACATATGTAATTGTTTAATGAACAATTGCATTACAGAACTCAGTGAAAGTTTGTTGTTTCATTCTCATTTTGTTGCAGTATAGGTGGTTTCAGCAGTTAGTAGAAAACAGATGATAGCAAAAGTATGGCTAGCTTTTTTATTGGAGTTCTTATGGACTCAGTTTATATTCCTTTAACTTGTCTATATTAGCCTCCAGTGGAAATCTTAGAGTGCCATAAATGTGGTGTGTTTTACAGTAGTGTTTCTACTGTGATGTAAAATAGTTACATTTTGGTTTTAGAATCCCACTGTGTTTACTGAGTGGATTTTAGCTCCTGGATTTTGTAGACTAATCGGGTAAAATAATTTCATATTGAAACCTAAGGACTTGCAAGTAGTCCTTGTGTAGCAAAACTTGGTCTTTCTGGACTAAATACTGTGAAAGGGTGCAATTAATATGTTTTATCCATTTTGTTTGTTTGCTTTGTTTACAACTGGGCAAAAAAAGGGAACAATATATAATACAGTCAACATTTTTAGTGAAAATAGTAAAATATTGAAGTGGCACCTTTTTGGAGCTTCAACTTCTTTCCATGGAGATTATTCAAAGTAGAGTGTATTGAAGTGTAACCTTTTTTGAAACTAATAAGGTGTTCCTGCCCCTTCCCTCCACCTGTTATCTTAAGTTAAATTCTTTTAAAATCTGCTGGAGGAGAAAACCATTTTAAAAAGCTTCCTTAGGAAGTGCAGATGTCTGTAGAATTGTAGCATGATTTGGATCAGTTTTCTGTATTCTTGGTATCTCTTGTTCCCATAAATAATACTTTGCTGCATAGGACAGTCTTTTCCACTTAAGCTTTCTGTATGATTCAGTGCCTGTATGAGTATCTTTGTAACTGTCCATAAGTTTTTTCTTATCTTCTTTAAAAATTAGAGGAAAGACTGCAACATGGGCATTTCTGTGAGTTTCTGCTTGTGGGGTTTTGCATAATGGTTAAGCAGAGGAGATTGAGACCTACAGTTAAGTCATGTATTGTTAACATTTACAAAACTCCGTGAGTATCTTGGTATTCTCAGCTTGTAACTAATAGGCTCATCTGTGAGAGGTCTCCTGGAGACCCTGCTTGTCCTGAAAGTCCTGAAATATTGATTATTAAATGTTTTCTGATGTTCCTTAAAAAAAAAAAAAAGCATATGTGTAAGGATGGAGGTAATGGAGGTACTCAGTGTAGCAGTGCAAATATGATTGTGTTTCATTTAAATAGTATTACAATGATGGAAATGTATCAGTATCATCATTCTTACTCTTTGAGTTCCCCCTCTTGTGGGTATTTGAGAATGATCTGTTTTGTTCTTGCCCATAACAGCCCTGTCTGCCTGTGTCCAGCCAGACTAGGATTCTGACACACGTGTGGTGTTTTTTCTTTCCCCCTATGCTTCTCCGAGATTTGAGAGTCTGCAGGGTTTGCTCTTCAGTTTCATAGGGGAAAAGACTAATGTGTATAATGCCTTGGGAATAAACGGGTTTGTGATAAGTATGTTTCAGTAAGAACTTTTTCCTTATCAATTTATCCTGTTACCTGTATGTGCTCAGTGGGAACACATAAACATTTGTGAATATTTTTCATGCTTGTTCAGAGGAACTAAGAAATACTCTGGAGTGAAAATGGAGGGCAACATGTAATTCACCCGATATGAAAATGGACTGTATCTCCAGAAACCGAAACTGAACAGCAGGTATCATAGAATCATAGAATAGTTAGGGTTGGAAAGGACCTTAAGATCATCTACTTCCAACCCCCCTGCCATGAGCAAGGACACCACACACTAAACTATGTCGCCCAAGGCTCTGTCCAGCCCGGCCTTGAACACGTCCAGGGTTGGAGCATTCACAACTTCCTTGGGCAACCTATTATATCTAATTTTTTGAGAGGATAAATTTTGGAAAAATTTTTCTTCTTTAGGTTCTTTACAGCTTTCTTTTCCTTGAACACTTTATAGAATAGTCTGATTATGGATGTGCTTTGTCTTTTTCCAGAAATATTTGTTTATACTTGGAAGTTAACTTACATGAATGCAGTATGTGACCTTAAAGTGCTGTGTGGTTTTGAACAGCTGAATATGTTCTTAACATCAGAATAGGTTCTTTACTCTAAGTGACCTATTCTACTTTGGACTACTCATGGAAATTGAAAAAAATCATTGAAAAGTATTTCAGAGTAATTCTACATGGAGACAAATCATATAAGTTTGGAATGCAAGCAACAAAAGAGGAATTTGTCTTGAAAGACACACACCGGTGTCTATACTTATAAGCCAGTTAAAATACTGTAAGTGCTGTACTTTCTGAGTTTACAGCACTGTTTTGATGTTGTCCCAAATATACACAAAGGAAGAGAGATGTATTTAAGTGCACTATAACGTCCATATCTCTTACACAAAACTACTATTTTCTAATTGTGCCATGTGCAGTGGACTGTCCTTGTCTAGATTAGTAGTATACAGGTGTAAGCATTTCTCTGTCCTGTGTTGTGGCAAACAAGTGTTGTACCTCTTGAGCTATGAAGTTTAGCTTTTGAATAAAGGTGAACACTATCTTGAGATGGCCAGAGATTAGACCTGAGAAGACTTCAGATAAATAAAAGGAATAGACTGTTCTCCTTGTCCTTTGAGAGTAAGGAGAGTAATGGCGAATGGATTCTCTAGCAAAAAAGATTGGTATAGACAGCAAGAAACATTTGAACAGATGGAGCTCACACTGCTTAGAATGAAATTTTTGTGCAGTGTTATTTGTTTTTAATGTTAGATACCTATGAGGAATGACTTGTGTGAGGCTAACAGTATGGCATGAAAAGGGGAATAGCTTGGATAGTCTCCTGAGGTTCTTTTTAGATTTATTAATCTGAAAAGCTAATGGCTTGGCTCTCCATCTGTGTGCTTGTTTGCCTCTCTGCAGAGGGAGACGGTAGTAACTCATTGGGAAGATACCAAACTGAGACACCAGAATGGTGATGAATGAAGAAATCTCTGTGGATTTCCACAAGAGATGAGATCTTGTCTTTAAGTATGATTGTCAGGTGTTTGTCCTTGTTGTTAACTACAGCAAGCTTTTTCTTAAGAGTTCTTCATGTCACTCCTGAATCAGGTTCCTGTAACTAGCAGAGATGAAGAGAGAAAATTAAACTTGGACAAATGTAAATCCAGGAAGGCATTTAAGTACCACAGAACCACTTACCAATCTATTGTTTAAAATTCCCATGTTTTGTTTCACTTACTATTACAGCTAACTTTTTGTCAGCCTTCTGTAAGAAATTGGAGCCTTTTTTTTATTCTTGAAGTGCTGTAATTTAGTTAATTTTTTGACTGAAGTTTTGGGGAGGGGAGTGGTGGTGGTTGGTTGGTTTTTTCTGTGTGTTTGTGCAGGGAGCTGAGAATTTGTGTGGTTTTGGAGAGAGCCAGAAAGCAAGACTGTTCTCTGCTGAATTTATAACTATATATCCAGTTGTCACAGAGCTGTCCTTTCTAGGGTTGTGTGGAGGACCAGAAAGGCAGATAATGTGCATCTAATCAAACACAGTCTATTGGGCTGAATACAAGATTGTGAAATTTGAACTGGGTCATTGAATGTTCTGGGAATCCAGAAATAATTTATCTGTGAAGTTGATTCCTATGACTATAAATCAGTTTGGAATGTTTTCTAATAGTTCAAGAAAACAAGCTAATGGAAAATAAAGGCTATTGTATGTTTGTTTGAACAGATTTGTTAATGGTTTCTTTTTTGTTAAAGCTGGTACTTTTCATGCTAATAATTTCTAATCAGTAGTATTTGGAGATCATGATATTCCCCCACCGCCCCAATTTGACCAGCTTGTTGATTTGCACTCTGTGTAAATTTTGTTTTGTTGGATGCAGGTTTCTCCGGCTGGCTTAAATTATCTCAGCAGTTTTAAAGCCTAACTTCTTAAACTTGAAAACTTTTGTGATGTCTTTATATGGTATAAGTGTTTATTCAGAATAAAAAAGAAAAATTGAAAAAACCCCTATTAAGATAACCCTTCACAATTCTGTGTATTGTGTGCTGCAGCTCATTGCACCAGCCCTTGTATTATCCAATTAGAAGCCATACAGAAAAATTGGTGCAGAGATGTTTTGCTGTTTCCGATTCATATAATTCCTGGTTTTCCTTTCTGGACACTTCACAGGGCAGAGCGCCGGTGTGCTCTAAACATATGACTGAAACAGAAACCCACACATGCCTGGGGAGATAGTGGCTGACTGACTGTGCCACCCAGAGTCCTAGGGAAGGGACTTGGAGGCTTATTTCCAGTTTTTGTCAAAGCATCATGTTGGCCTCAAGAACCATCACTAACTTAAGTATGAAAAGGAGTTGAATTTATAAATCCAGAGGTTGGGGGATTAGTTTGTTTGTTTATAAAGCAGACAACTTAATTTTGTTTCAGTATGACATGTTGATGCTCTCTTTTAACTAATTGCATGGAATTGGCAAAACCACTTTCAGATCTCAGCTTTTATTGTACACACTTTTTAGACTCTTGTCTATTTCGTGATAACATATAGCATATTGTTTTCTTTTATACAAAACCTGGTATTTGTACATCGGTAGAGGAAAAGTTTATGAATGAACTTGCAGGTTAGAAGATATAAAAGCAAGCTAGGCTATTTAGATGGCCCTCTTCCTCCTGTATTTTTCTTTAATAATATGGTCTATAGTAACTTCTGGTATGGTTTTGATATCCTGATTTTAGTAAGGATTTGGTAAATGATGATGAGAATTTTAATGAAGAAACCTCCTTATTTTAAGTAAAAGTTAACAAATAGTAATTTTATGGAGCTTGCTTTTGATCATAGGAAAGTAAGAGTAAATAAATAATATACTTTTATATGCAAAATACAGTTTGTATTAAGAGGAAGAAAAAAATATAGATTTATTTAGATCTATTTTGTAAGTGTGTATTTTAAGGCTATTCACTGATGTCGTGGTTTAAGCCCAGCCGGCAACTTGGACCCACGCAGCCGCTCGCTCACTCCCCCCCCTTTTCCTTCCTCCCCCCGCTCCCGGAGGGATGGGGAGGAGAATCGAAGGAATGTAACTCCCACGAGTTGAGATAACAGCTCTCCAGTAACTAAGGTATAATACAAACCACTACTGCTACCAATAATAATGATAAGAGGAATAACAAGGGGAGAGGACACAACCGCTCACCACTGGCAGACCGATACCCAGCCCGACCCGAGCAGCGATCTGGGCCTTCTGGGTAACTCCCCCCAGTTTCTATACTGGGCATGACGTGCTGTGGTATGGAATAGCCCTTTGGCCAGTTTGGGTCAGGTGTCCTGTCTCTGCTTCCTCCTGGCTTCCCCTCCTCTCTGGCAAAGCATGAGACTGAGAAAGTCCTTGGTCAGAGTAAACATTACTTAGCAACAACTAAAAACATCGGTGTTATCAGCGTTGTTCCCAGACTGAAAGTCAAAACCACAGCACTGCACCAGCTACTAAGAAGGAGAAAAAATGACTGCTGTAGCTGAACCCAGGACAACTGATGAAGGATTTTTGTCTTTGTACTGAAATTTTCCTGAATGGGAATCTATCATAAGCTTAAAATGAATTCTGAGTATGGAACCAATATTGTGGAATCAATAATTTTGTCAGCAGTTTACTTGGTCTTCTCCTAGCAAATCCTTCTCTGCTTCTTCTGTCTTCATTGCTTTCTCTGTCTTCATTGCTCTGTCAATGTCAGAAAGATACCGATGCAGGCCAAAACCTTTAGAAGTGGCAGATTTGTAAGATGAGTGTGTTAATGCTGCAGTCTGATCCATGAAGTGTTACAACTTTATTTAATTTTGCTGACAAAGATCTCTCTCAGGTATGTTTAGCTGCAGTGTCTTTATGTTTTTCAATGGTGAGAGGATCACTTGAACAGGTGCTTTTACTTAGCCTTAATGGATACCAGGATAAACGAAAAAGGAATTTTATTTCTGTATCAGCACTAGAGTAATAAATTAAGCAGTTGAACTGGCCTTTAGTATGGATCTCTGAAGCTCCAACTTTCACAGATTTGGAGATAAGTCAGTTCAGTCTTTAGTTGTGGTAAATGTTACTTGTATGATGATCCTTTTACAGTTTATAGTTCTCTCTCAGCCTACAGCTCATTAAATCGGAGCTGCGGAGTGAACCTAGGCAAAGAGGAAGAACACTGATGTCCAAATCTTCTTTTGAATGGCTTTGGGAACTTATTCTCAACAGCTTCCCTGACTGGATAGCTCAAATCTTGCAGGTTTTAATGTAAGTTGAGTTCAAGGAAAAAAAGCCAGGCAACCACCCCCACCTCCCCAACA